>NC_056466.1:35377417-35389917 GCF_008729295.1 Plectropomus leopardus
TACTTGGTGCAAACTAACCATGTTTGAGCGCTGCTTGGGCAGATACAGATGATATCTTGTGGCAGCCTGTCATTGTATCTTGCTGTGAAAGGGGCTAGGAGTAGCGTGTTCACCGGGGGGTTGTATTTCCATCGAATCAAGTTGGAGCAGTAGCCAATAAATACCTGTGACCACAGAGGACTCATTTGACACAGGTGTGAATGTTGATTCTAACATTTCCCATTACATTAAATACCAGATGTTTGTGGACCGTCAGTGGGTTTTTTGTGCAGTGAAAAAGGAGCTTAAGCGTTCCGGTAAGTATACTAGCATTTTCTCACAAATGCCTTCTATGAGGAGCTGTGTGAAATCATTCACTGGACCTTACCTCTCTCTATAATGGGACCCTGCCTTCCACCATGGTCATTCAAAAGCTACAAACACTTCAACACATGATAAAAACTAGCTGATATAAGGTAAGGGATGCTGGCTGGCTAGGTTTCAGCTGACAAAAGAAATGTTGAACATGGGATAAATAAGATAACCCTGATCTGACCCTGTTAAATAAGGTTTGAAAACTTGACATGACTGTGATGAAGAGATAGAGACAGGAAAGGAGTTAAAGGGAGAGAGAAATGGATGATTAAGTCATAAAACAGAGTGAAGAAATGTGCGAAATGGCAAGAAGGAATTGTGAGTCATATGTTAGTCGGGTATGATGGCAGAGAGAAGTGGGCTGCTCTGGAAAAAGAGAAGTGTACAAGGAACATGGGGAGGAGAGGCTGTGTTGGGGCAGAGAAGGTGGATGGTAGAACAAGATGGAACCTGATCACAGGATGAAAAATATCACATGATGCTCATATGGAAAAAGAGCGACATGGAGACAGAAAGTAAAAGTTACCTGCATATACTTCTCCAAAAAAAACTTCAAATATAAGCCTTGTCCCAATTAGACACCCTGTGCCTTTTAGTATTCCAGTGTGGCTACACATTTTGACAAATCAAGACCTGTCTCAATTAGAGGCCCGATCTGGTTGCTGTGCAGTCCATTTTCATAGAAGTGCTTGTATGAGACTGGGTCGTTGGCTGCCTGCTGAAGCTTAGTTCCCTGCTTAGATCGGACATACAAATATAAATGTTTAAACATTTGCCAATATGGACATGCTACACACACGGGTAGCTTGGTATTATTCTCTACAATTCAATTTTTCAGTTAATTTGACTAAAATCATCAGCACCAAAGAAAGCACGGACAGAGTAAACAAAGTTGCAAAACAGAGATTTAATGAAACAATTTGATTGTATTACCCATCTTTGCTGAGCAACAGTTTGTTGAGAAATGAATAAACAGTCCATCCCATATAGACACCTGTCCCAGATATAGGTCTGTTGAGTTCAGTGATTTAAGCAAATATTTGCCATAGCTATTAGTTGTTTTACGGTAGTTCTGAAGACAAACAGGAGAGCAGGAGTGATGGAGGGCTGATTGTAGACAGAGAGAGCTCTAGTCTCTCATTAGAGCACCGAGGCAGACTCTGGGTCCACACACACACACACACACAGAAAACCCGTCTCGATAGGAGCACTCGGCTGATGTCTCTTCTTTCTGTCTCTTTCGAGAGATGTGTGGTTTTGGGATGAGAATCTGTTTCTGTGTGATGCTGATGCAATACTGTGTGCAGTTTATGTACATATTTGAAGACTTGTAGATGCAAAGGCATTTTAACCCTGATCTCTCCCTTGTTTCTTCCCTCTGTGTATCTTCTCCTTCTCCTTTATTACCTGACCTCTCTGCCCTCTCCTCTCTCCCTGCCTCCTTCTTCATCCCCTTTCTGCTGCATTCAGGTGCTCCTCAAAAATATTGTATTCACTTGTTACGAGTACATGAACGGCTCTCCAAAGTCGTAATTAGAAAGAGTAAGAAATTTGGAAATTTTGATGATCCCCAAGTTGCCAAGTTGTGACATTTGTGTGACGTGTCAGGGCAGCAGAAAAGGCAGAAAGCATGGAAACAGTGTCAATAATTAATGGTAAAAAATATCTAAATTTGGTTATTTTGTTCCTAGTAGCTGTGATTTACTTTTAGTAGTTGCACATTTTAGTATATGCATCTATTAGCTGGAGCGAGCAAGCAAACTTTGAACTATAAATCATGCCAGGCGAGTATACTACTATACTACCTGACTCTGAAACTCCAGCCGTCAGACATCACGAGTGCAGCATTACTCCCAGGTAGTTTCTCCACCTGCTTTTCCCTCCCCTTCTCTCCTCCCATGCTGTTTTCTCCTTCCGCCTTCCTCTGTTTCTCTCCCTCCCCCAGCCCATCGCCTTTCTGTGTGTTGTGTATTTCATTAAAAAGAAGCCAAATAAACTTACACCCCCAAAAGGGGATTGATGGTTGCGTGAAGATCCCTCTCTCCAAATTTTCCCCTTTTTCCCTGGTCTTTATTTCACACTCCCTACCTCCCTCTTCTCTCCCCCAATAGCAGTATTTCTCCTGTTCATTCACACACACACACACACACTCACAGCAACCACACACAAACTGCTTGTGTAGTTTGACTAATCGTTTGGTTCTACAGATAATAAAATATGCACATATTTTTTTGCTGCTCAGTGTCACCCTATGACTTAACCCTTCGTAACCTATAAGCAAATTGGCTTGATTTCTTTTAAAATCACAAAAAGAAGGCATGGAGCAACTTGTGAAGAAATGACCCAGGAAACAAGAAATTATTTAAAAAGTAGAAGAAAATACATGCAATAATATGATCGATACCTCCATCAGTCCATTACGAAACAAAATTTCATACAGCCCAGTTCCACTAACCTTTTTTCACATATTTCTTCCTTTCTGTTTTCTATATCTTTCTAGAATCATGCTTCTGTATCTCATTTTAAATTGTTCCAGATTTTTACTTTGTTTGATTCCGTCATTCCACATCTATTCCACAGAATCACCCCACACACCGACATGCAAATACTTTTAAGAGTCGTGCGTACAGGTGGTTGTTTTAAATTTAATTTTCCTCTATAGAAATACCCCCACCCCCTCAGCCCCGGAACAGTCTTTGAATGTTACCTAGAAGTGAGTTGTTTCTTGCTTAAACATTATTATTGCAGTGCTTAATTCGATCAAGTCTATAAATTTATAGGCATAAGATCATAAAAACAGTGCATTCGTGTGCTCATAGTATCCTACATTATAAATAATCCTAATGGCTTTCTTTTGTGGTGGGCATATTGGCTGCTTCTGTAGGTGTTGCCCCATATCTCCACACAATAATTTAAATACAGCAATACAAGTGTACAACACAGAATACATAATGCTTTGTAGTTAAGAATATGTTGTGTTTTGCCCCAAACTCCAATGCTCTTTGCTAACTTTGAACATGAATATTTAGTATGGGGTTTCCAGCATATTTTGTCGTCAAGTATGACATCCAGAAATTTATTCTCATGTACTTTTTCAATCATAACATTGTCAGTCATCACTTGGACTTGTGGTATCGATCTTACGATTTCCAAACAACATAAGATTTGTTTTATTCAAGTTTACAGAAAGTTTATTCTTATCAAACCATATTTTAGTCAGTTCAGCAGATACCATTTCAAAAGCTGCTGTAAATCTTCCCCTTCACAAAATATATTAGTGTCATCCACAAAAATAACAAATTTCAGATAACTTGCAGATGTCATTGATAAAAATAAACTATTTTGGTCCCAAAACTGAACCCTGTGGGACCCCACAAGTAATATTTAGACAGTTTGACTTAAAGTCACCCATCTGTACAAACTGTTGTCTGTTTCCCATATAACTTTTTAGCCAACCTAGCACCTCGTATACCGTATCTTTCCATTTTCTTGAAGTATCATGATCAATATTATCACTTTCTTTATAAATATCAGTAAATAAATTAATAAATAAATATTCCAATTGCATACTTCTTATTGTCTATGCTTCTTGTTATGTTTTCTATTAGATCCATTAGTGTCTTCTATTAGTTCCATTGGTACCATAGGAACTGATCTTTTTGATCTAAAACCATACTGACTGTGTGTGTGTGTGTGTGTGTGTGTGTGTGCGCGCGCGCATCTGTTTTAGCTTCCCTCCCGTCTGTTGTTTCACAGTCTTAGATTATTATATCTCAGGCTTCCCAACATCTCGTCCAATTGCACAAATAAACACACACACCCTTACCAGGAAGATGCGCTGTCACACTCATTCCGGGACACATTCATACACACCCACACATTAAAAGTTTAGGGGTTGATACACACACACACACACACACACACACACACACATACACACACACACACACACATACACGCACGCACAGAGCATTGAGGCAGCCCCAGCCAGCCAAAGATAATTCATTTTAGACATAGAGCTTCAATTTGGCGGCACTGAGCGTCAGTCTCACATGCTTCATGTCAGTCTGTGCTGCTCTTTGCACAGGCAAAATCCATTTGCCTGGTGTGTGTGTGTGTGTGTGTGTTTGTGTCTGTGTGTGTGTGAGAGAGAGAAAGAGTGTGTTAAATGTGGTTGAAGATGCTATTTTTGTCTTGTGCTCTGCATATTTCAATGCGCTTGGTTCAAGTTAGTGCCTGTATGGTGTCTGGCCTTACTCTGTGTAACTTTGTATTATGGTATAGATATTTAATGCAGTATTGGTAGATGGGTGGATGGCTGCACCCTGAGTAGCTCCTCCCTAGTGGCTGTCTTCCCAGCATATTTCATAAGCATCTGTGAACAATAACACACAATCAGTGCCACAAAACTTATAAATGTCCTGTTTGGTTTTAGTGGACCATGACAGCACATGTGAATGGATGAAAGTGAGGTGGACATGTCTCATGAAGTATCTTGTGTTCTTGAATCCAGCATTAAATAAGACAAGCAGCTCCACAATTAACACTGAAGTCAAATTCTTGGATAGAGGCACAGAAACTCTTTCACACATGGAGCTACGGTGAGAGTTATTATGTTGAAGTTTTGTTTTTAAATGCAGACACTTTAATTAATTGTAGGCTTGGGCGGTATCACTGTATTAGAGTATTTCAGGATATTTAGAAATCCTGAAGGTATGTTTTTCAATACGTTCATAAATTCAGGTGCTTCTCTTTCTATTAAATTCATTGTATGTAGTGCACAGCACGCACCACCAGAGCTCAGTCCCCAGTCTCTACTGGTGACAGGCAGCTGAGCTAAAAGACACAGCATACCCTAGTGGTGGAGGGAGAAGTCACATGACTGTAAACAGAAGGCGACCAACAACAACACATCTAACGTGGTGAATTAAGGATTTATTTTGACCAGACTAGAGATGGTGATGGAGTAGTGGACTTTTCTTAGCATTTTGTGGGTTTCTATTGTTTATTTAGTAATCTGAAAAGGAGTGGGGCGGGGGGGCACATTTATATCATCATATACCGCATATCCAGTTGAAACTTCAGGACGGTATAAAAGTATGATATATTAAATTCAGCCCAAGCCTACTCTAAAGTTAAATATGTTTTGTTTTTGGTTTTTGTTTTTTTGTTTGTTTCAACTAACCATCATCTTCACTCTCGATTGATCTTACAATAAGTTTTTCAATAAAATGATTGTTACTTGTTGTTGTTGCTTAAAATATGGAAAATAGTACACAATGCCTGTTACACTAGGATAATCCTTTCTATGGCTTTATAAATTTTATTTATACAGTTTTCAATAAAACAAAATTACAAAAGGTAATATGACAGAATACCAAAAAACAAAAAGAAACAAAAAACACAAAAACAAAACAAAAAAAACAAACAAAAAAAAGACAGACAGACTGCCAGCACTCAGTGAAACTAAAGATAAGCAAATGTACATGTCAGATCATTGACACAATTACAGAGCATCACAAATGAAGTCCAAGAGACCAGTACCAAAGGGGATCAAGGTAGGCCCCATGCAAGCTAGGATAGCAATTTCCAGGGTGTGAATACAAAAAAAAAGGACAATCAATTTACAGATTGTGGTCTCTCCCTCCTGACATGTTCTATGAAAGGACCCCAAATCTTATTAAACTTGCCATGAGAGTCTGACAGAGTGTTCTGAATCTGCTCATCCTTTCTATAGCTATGTAAAACAATAGCTTGCGGTCATTTGATAAAGATTCACAGTTTGTATAGAAATCCAGACATGTCGGTCTCCTAAAATATCCCCCTTTACATTTGAACTCCTCCAACTTCTGTGGAAAAATATTTCAGAAATACACAACTTTGAGACTATTTTTAAACAGAAAAAAGGAACAGGTATCCAAACTGCCTCGTACAGTCCTCTTCTGAAGTTACCAAACTGTGCAGGGTACGGAGTCCATAGCAGAAATTATTCCCATTTAAGTACATTTCTGGCTTTCTATAGCTTGTGCCTGTGTTCAGCAGATGGAGCTGGAGAGGAGCTATGACAGTTTTGACCTGATGCAGGTTGAGCTGCATCAGGTCAAAACTGTCTGCTATTGGTTATTTTAATAATCGAGTATTCTACCAATTGAACTATCAATTAATTGATTCATTGGATAAGAACCACTTTTGTTTTATAAAAGATCAATAGTAAATATACAAAAGAGAAAAAGACAGGTCTTTTAAATGAGCAACTAATTGCTTTTCTTTTTAGAAAAATAACATTTTACTGTAAGTGTGAGTGTGTGTGTGTGTGTGTGTGTGTGTGTGTGCTTGTGTGCGTGTGTATGTGTATCATAATAATAGCATGGATAAAGCTACGGCTTAATTAACTGACTGCAGCCTTTTGTTTTCTGTGGTTGTGTCCCTTAGTTAGCTCCGCTTTGCTCAGGAGAAGAAACAAAAAAAAAAGAAAAGTGCTGCAGTCAGTTAGTGAAACCTAACTAGCCACCATATTGATATATCGTATATTCTTAAAAAGGAAACTCTGCAGATTTTCAAGCAGCTTTGTGTCACTGCAGGGTGGCCAGTTTGTCCAGATGAATAGTATTTTTCTTCGCTCCATGCTGTGTGGTCCCCAGGTTTCACATCATCTGGGAAATTGTTGCCAGCACATGAACGGGGAACTCCGGGCGCTGGCAGCCCAGAAGACGGTTAATATCAGTACTAACATTAATGTTGAGGGTCCAGTTGGAGACTTGATGCGCAGAGTGGATGCTTTGTCTTGATATGTTGAAGTATTGACGGTGTGCTGTTGTTTGGTTTTACAATAGATGTACTGTACAGTTTTTGTTTGTTTCAGCTTGAAATTATCCCAAACCTTGGACACTTTATATTGTTTTCTCTCCTCTCTACTTCCTGCCTTCTCTTTTCCTTTCACCCCTCGCTATTTTCTCTCTCTTCTGTCATTTTGGAGTCCACGCTGTCAAATCATGTCCTCTAATTTGAGCATAAATGTATGATTTTAAGGTGTCTTGCTCTTGTACAGTGTGCTGTACATAGTTATATCAGACCCCCAGGAAGTGAGTGGCAGGCTTTAATTGCTGGGCCAATTTTCTTAGTGGCCAAGCTAATTACAAAAGCCATGTTCATCATTTAATGCCAATGCGCCCAAAAAAGACTGTTTCCCTCATAGACTTGCATTGGGAAAGAGATGTCTGTAAATTAATGGATACATTTTCTTAAGCGACACAACCACCACAAAATAACTCATTTCACAGCATTTAATCCATTCACTCCGATAACATTGGGAAGTGAAGAGGAGCTGCACGATTAAATCATTTTATCCCCATTCAAGTTAGCGTAGCGCTAAAGCAGAGGTAGTCAACTCCACCGGCTGAAGTCTCTAGTGTGCCTGCTCTATGGACCCAATGATGTGAAACCAGTGCCGATCATCCAGGTAATTTTAGAAGCAGCAGTTTTTTGGCTCCATACACCACTGAGCAACTTTTCACAAGAAAAGACGGGATCCTGCCTCCACTGCTGTATCCAAGTCTCTTCAAACATCCATGAGGTATATGGATTAAACGAGGCTTCGATGCAGAAAACTTGCATTAATGATTTGCAGTAATCAAGTTACTCAAGTTTCTCAAGGAATAGTTTCAGCCCTAGATGCATGTATAATGACACAGGATTTAGTCCTACCTGTGAGTGTCATTTAGCATATGCTTTGTGCTGCTGCAATTGTTATGACAGTGAGGCAGGTTGAGGGAAGAGATCTCACCTTCCCCATATATTTTCTGACCTTTCCTTGTCTACCACCATTTTGTTGAAAGTAAGCACTAAAACACATTGTCATTCTCTGTATCCCTCCCTTTTTTCCTATTGCCATCCCTTCCCTCCTCCCTCTCTCAATACCTCCTTCCTTCCCCCCTCCATCCCACTCTCCCTTATTGTAGTTTTTGCGCAAGAAGGCAGAAAATCTGCTTACCCTACACACAGGGATGTTTGCTAGTCTCTCACAAAGTTCAAACTGCTTGTGAAAGCACAGCTTTACCTGCACCATCAACAGCAAACCTGTTTGTATAATTGTGTGTGTGCATGAGTGCATGCGTGAGTGCGCGCGTGAGTGCGTGCGTGTGTGTGTGTATAATAAACAATGCCTGTATGTGTGTGTGTCTGTGTGTGTGTTGGTTTGTGACTCTGCCTCTGTGTTTACAAGGACAGGTTTCTTCTGTCTTGGGGGCATACACCTTCATGTGGAAACAACACTGTGGACCATTAACACTTTTTATTGAAGATCAGATTTGTAAATTGACAGTTTAGCACCATTAATTTCCTTTTGGAAAACAGCAAAGAGCACGCAGGAACATAAAGTTGTGCTAAGTCATGTCACATGGTTCTTTTATTCTGTAAAGCAAATTCCAATCGAGAGCAAGTCTTGCTATCATGCTGAGTTTGAGTGTAAATTAATACAAGAGCTTGAGGCAGCATAATAATATATCTAAAGCAGATAGTCAATGTATTTTTAAGTGAAATTTTTTTGAGGCATTACTTTACATTGGTTTATTTCAGTCAAATCAACAGTAATGCAGCATATATAAGTTATTACAAGTTGGGGACAAGAAATCTTGATGAAACGGTAACAATGGATTTTGAGGGTCAGGTGCCAGCAGGGGCAGGTAACAGGGTGTGCTGATCCTAGGTATCGCAGGCTTGCTTTCATGAAACATCACCTGGGAAGAAACCAGAGCTGGTGTGAGAGGTGGAGCAGTACCACAGATATAGACGGGCTCAACTCTGCGTATTGCACTGTTTATGGAAACAAATTCCTGGAGAGTTGCTAGGCTCTTGACTCTCTCGGAGTTGCCCTTGATGAGACCTGGTTTGTTTGAGTTCACTTTTAGGATTGAGAGGGTCACTTCCATGCCACTGCAAGAATCTGAGAGGAAGCCTGACTGTTGTTTGAGCTTAGGCACCAAACAGCAATTCGGAGTACCTGGCCTTCTTGGACTCTCAGGGAGTGTTCTGGAAAGGGTCCCAATCAGGGACTCTATAATTCTGGGGGACTTCAATGCCCATGTGAGCTACAATGGAGTTACCTGTTTGGGGCTGATTGGGAGCCCACCTGATCTGAACTTGTGTGGTGTAATGTTATTGGAGTTCTGTGCTAGACCTGGATTTGCCATATCAAAAACCATGTTGAGCATAGGGAGGTTCATAAGTATATCTGGTACTAGAACACCCAATGCCAGAGATCGATGCTCAACTTTGGTTTTGTCATCAGGACACAAGGACATGATATGAGTTTTGGGTAGTGACAAAAGATTGAGACTGTGGATACAAGTAGCTGAAATGAGTTTCCTCTGGAGAGTGGCTAGGTTCAACCTTACAGACAGTGTGAGGACCTTAGACATCCAGAGGAGGCTTGAAGTAGAGCCACTGCTCCTTTTTGTTGAGAGGTCGTTCAACATTGTTCGGGCATCTGATCAGGCTGACTCTGGGGCGCCTCTAGTGAGGTAAAGTTTCCAGTTCACTGTAGCCTTATTTCAGACAGGTCATATTATGTTCTCTTACTACTTTAAATTGGTTCACAGTATTTTTGTATATTTTGTTTCTGTAGTGTTCCATTAAAGCCTCTGGAAACATGACTTGAAATAGTAAGATTGCACATATTATATCAAAGTTGAGTGTCTCATTGTGTATCTACAAAGATCTGAGTGAAAATTATTGTTTCCAGCTATGAGAAAACTGGGTTGAAAACAGCTCATTTTAAAGATAACAGCATTTCTCCAGACTGTGTGGGCGTGGCAGATCATGTTTTGATTGACACCTCCGTGGATTCCACCTTTATCGACTCTCTCTCATCTCCATGACAACAGCCATGGAGCAAAGCAGAGTCGGCGTGGTACAGCTCTATCTGTTCCAGCCCTCTGACTCTGGCTTCGTTCCTAAATCTAATCTGACACTACACTAAAATGAGAGAGCTGTTGTTCAAAGCCACAGAGCGTTCTGTTTCTCCATGAAGTAACCAACTGTTAAGTTCATCACACGTTCAATCAGTTTGGCGTTCTGCTGCCCCCAGAGTGTGGTGCTCTGATTAACTGAATGGCACATTCCAATAGTGCTCTAAATTTACCAACGGTCCAGTTTGTGCCAGAGTGCACTCCAGCACTCAGAGTGAATGTTAATGAAATACAGTTAGCATAACAGAGCCCATGTGACATAAGCTGAGATGCAGCCATTTGTTATCAAAACTATGAATACAATGATAAATTATGGCATTGTAGGGTTAGCAAACACTAATGCCATATTGTTAATTTATCCTCAATATTTTTTCCCATTTGCAACATACTCACTGGTCTCGTTGATCTGTGTAACGTTGGTAAAAGCCAGTAACACACACACAAACACTGTCAAATACATGCCAGAATGACATAGACACATCTGGTTATGTAACATACAGTGCTGCATTGATGGATTTCAGTTTGTTCTAATTTAACAAACTGAAATCCATCAACTGACAGCTGACTGGGGATAACCACACCCAAATCAACCCAGCTTCAGGAAACTGTGAAAAAACTAAAATGACAAGATTTCAGATTTGGATTGAGGCTAATGTCTGATCATTTCTGATGCTTTTTATTATGCACTTAAGACCCTAAATTATATATTAAGAAAGTTTTTGATGATTTGAGTTCCCAGAGGCTTTAAACAACTCTTATGTTATTGAAATTATGATGTTGATTAAATCTGTCAATCAATCAATCAGTCAGACTTTATTTGTATAGCACTTTTCATACAGGTGAACTGTAACAAAAAGTGTTACTTACAATATAACCAAAACCTACCCCCACCTCCCAAAACACACACACGCACACACATGCAAAAGCATGTAAATAAAAACACAAAAAATTGTACTCATCAAAACTGGGAACTGAGGAAATGCGAAATGCTACCATAAGTGAGGAAACACCAGAGGTAGGATAAGACCTATAGATAAAAGATGAAAAAGTAAATAAATAAGGAAGCGGATAAAATGATGAATAAATGACATAATAATAGTGATAAAAATAAATAAATAAGTAGATGAGTAATTGTTAAAATATGCAAACTGTAAAAAAAGAGGAAGATTAAGGGTACTTTTAAGAGACAATTGAAAACTCAATTGTTCCGAGAACACCTAGGCACTTAACCTGACTCTTCTCCTCTTTGCCCTTTGGGGTAGAGTAAGTCAGAAGGTCCAAACCCAGCACTTGATGGTGATACTGAGATTGCTGAATCTCAGATGCTGAGATCGCTACTGGTTTATTACTTTGGTTTCCAAAAAAAAAAAGGGGGGGGGGGGGGGTGTGTGCGGCACTTCTTCTGCCACTAGACGGCAATACCTGTGACCAATCACACCTGAAGCACTTTTTGCACTTACTAAGGGTTTCACCTTAAGTCTAAATTCTTGCTTGTGTTGTACGTCGCTTTGGATAAAAGCGTCTGCTAAATGAAATTGTAGAATTGTAGGTAAAATCAGAAAGTAAAATGAATAAATATTTTTAAAAAATAATTAAATGATGAAGAAAGTAAAATAAATAATCAATAAATGAATAAGTTCAGTTGAAAGCCAAACTAAAAAGGTAGGTCTTGAGTTTGCTTTTAAAAGATATCATCCCCTCTGCTGCCCTCAGGTCTGCAGGCAGGCTGCTCCACAAATGTGGAGCGCAGTAATGAAAAGATGCCTCGCCATAGGTCTTTGTTCTTGACTTTAGGGACTATTAACAGGCCACTGCTAGAGGAACTGAAGGTACGAGAGGGCTCATGAGATAAAAGCAAATCTGATGAATAACTGGGACTAAGACCGTTAGGAGTTTTAAAAACGAATAAAAGAATCTTAAAATCGATTCTGAAACACACTGGGAGCCAATGCAGAGACCTCAAAATTGATGTAGTATGAGCTCTACTTCTGGTCCTCGTCAGCACACATGCTGCTAAGTTTTGTAGCAATTGCAAATGAGATATAATTTTCTTAGGGCGACCAGAAAGTAGAATATTGCAGTAATCAATTCTACTAGTAGTAAAAGCATGAATTAACCTCTCATTGGCTTGAGAGAGAAACGTCTGGGCTCTGGCAATGTTCTTCAGATGGTAAAATGCTG
>NC_056466.1:35694917-35822417 GCF_008729295.1 Plectropomus leopardus
GCACACACCGTGTTTTTTTCTTTTATAACTCGATTAATCATTTTGTTGTTGACAAATGATGGCCCAAAAGCAGAAAAACCCAACACTTCCCCTCCACAAAACTAGAGACCATTGGTGTGAACGGTGCAATGGAACACATGAAAAGTTGGCGAAACAGGAGAACTGTGCCACCTTTATTAGCAATATTACTGGTGCTGATTTTACTTTTAGAGTGTGTGTGAGTGATCGTGGCAGAATGTGGTCCTTGAGATAACTGTTGTAGCAGGAATTTGTACAGCACATACACAGACCTAACTCCACCACACTCAGGCTGATCCTCTTGAAACCTGCTGGATATTTCCAACTTATTTTCTGAATCATTTCCTGAAAGTTCTACTCAAAATGAACACTGGGGGGCACTACAAATGCAAGAAATCGGTTTGGCATTGCACAATGCAGACTGTTAATCTGACATTTGTCCATACATTCCAAAATTTGCAGGACATGTTTCATAATAGTGTTGAACCACATGTATTAAGTCATTTTAAAACCGCTCCATCGGAGGCACCACCAGTTCCAAACAAGTACATTTGCCTGGTCCGAAATTTGGTCATGAATAAATAGGTGGGTTTCTATGAACCCTAAAACTGCACAAGCTGAAATAAGAATGAATAAAAAAAAAACACCTATTAAAATTGTGAATTTCTAAAAAAAAACTCCCCTCTAACAGAAAAAAAGTTTTTACACTCTCATGAGGTGGTATTTCCGCTGATTAAAAAAAAACTACACACATTTCACAAACAGCAATAAAAGACATTATTTGGCTTTTCTAGGTCACATGGTGCTATGGTTATGTGCTTGTCAGTAGGAACTGGCTCCCTCATGATGCAGCAGGAGCTATAAGAGGTGTTATTGTATCACATAACTCTTCAAAAGTTGAGCAGATCATCTGGAAGTTTTGAATCCACAATTCCTCTGTGAAATCGTGGACTACTACCTCCGAGAAATCCCTCATACGTGGTCGCTCCCATGTATGAGGGGCTCGCCTTTCCATAAGGAGCCTATGTGGCCTTGGATTGGAAATAATGATGGCTAGTGAGGTGGCTGCCATAGAAATAAAGCTGCTGATGTTTGAGCATCCATCACCATGCTTGTTGGAATGTTATCACCAGAGGAGAAGTCGCAGTACATTACTCAGTGGAAACATAGTCATCTTGCAATCGTGTTTTACTGATTTTTTAAAAATATCGCTTCAGTTTTGCACAAATGTGTAATGGAAACCTGCCTGCTGATATGCTCTAAGTGTGGCATTCAGCTTCTTTAACAGTCCTGTGGACAACCAGTTTGCTCCTGTAGTTTATTCTGTTTTTAAAGGCATTTAAAAAAAAAATCTTCTCTCACCCGTCTCTGCATCTGGTCTTGGACACTCTGCAACAACTTGGTCATCTCATCCACTTTAGCTGTGGCTGTCCTCAGCTCAGCCTTGGCCTGCCTGCACCCGGAGGACAGAGAGGGAACAATAACTCAAGCATATACCAACACAGAAACCTGGCTGCCATCTTAAATTCAGTCACCTTTTTGGTGATTGAAAAATTGTTCCACCATTTTGCGAACACACTTGCTTCACCTTATGTGAACACCTGTCTCACATCCTCTTTAATACAAGCAGTCCCACAAAACTTTCAAAGCTCATGTCAAGGTTTAAAAAACAGAACCTGTCTTCACTGCACCATGAACTGCATTGTTTTCTGGTCAGACTTCACAATCAAAGCTGGCTGAAAAAACATTATTCCCAACCTCAGTAGGGAGAAAAGGTAGTTCTCCAGGTGGCTGGGATCTTGTTAAAATCCTTTATGCAGGATAGAGCAGCATCTATAATGTGTTCAGCTGAACAAACAACTCTTTGCAGGCCCTGTGGTCCTGTTCAGTGATGTTTTCATGCCAGGCAGTCATGTTCCATCTCAGGATACTCTCATAGTTTTGAGGGGATACCTAAAATTTCCTCATGTGAGTCAGGTGAAACAGCCTTTGCCTTTCTCACCACTGAGTCAGTATGCAGCGCTGAGGTCAGGCCCTCAGTGATATGGCCACTAAGGTACTTGAAGCTGTCCACCCTCTCCACTGAGGAGCTGAATGTTGATTTTGGAAAGAGGGAGGCAAACCCACAGGCATGCCTGTCTACATCGGCAGAGCTGAGGTGGAGCAGGTGAACAGCTATAGGTTCCTTGGAATTGCTATCAGTGAGAACCTGTCTTGGTCATCACACATCACCACCCAGGTTACAAAAGCACAGAAAAGGCTCGACTTCCTACGTAAACTTAGGAAGGCTAACCTGTTAACTTCGACAGAGGAGCGATAGAAAGCATACCGACTTGCATGGTCCAGGACAGGAAGGCTCTACAGCAGGTGATTAAAACTGCCCAGAACATCACTGGTTCCCATCTACAGAGCATCAGTGACCTCGGTGAAGTGTCTGCACAGAGCCCAAAGGATACTGAAAGACAGCAGCCACCCCAGCCACAGTCTGTTCACCCTGCTGCCATCTGGAAAAAGATACAGAGGTATCCGCTGCAGAACCACCAGACTGCAGAGCGGCTTCTTTCCCCAGACTGTGACTCCTCAACTCCTCTTTCAACGCCATAAGATGAAGCAGGACTTAGGGACAAATTTTAATTTCATTTTTAAAGTACATTTAAAAAATAACCAATAAATCTACCTTGTACCATGTACCCTTATAGATATTAAGTAATGTGCAAATGCTTCGCAAAAATGACTCAAACTGGCCACATGGTGGCGCTGTACTCAATGCCCACAGATGCTATTTTCAGAGGTAGAAGGTAGATTCGTCTTTTTTTTAAGCGTAGTTTAAGAAAAATGAAATTAAACTTTGTCCCTAAATCTTGCCTTTTGTATCAACTTAATCAGATGTGAATAAAACTTGGTGGTTGCATTCAAGACTTTGTGCCGGATGTTTCTAGTGAGTCTGATCAGGATTGTTGAAACAAAAGGTGGGACTATAACTGCTGAATTATTAAAATGCTGTATACATTCTAATGATAATTGACGTTTGACCACTAGATTCTAATCACTTCATTCTTGAGTCCAAGCGTACATTTTTGCCAAATTTGAGGGAGCCCCTTAAGGCCATCTTCAGATATTGCATTCAGGAAAATGAGACAGATGCAAGGTCAGTGTGAGCTTGACCTTTGAACACCAAAATCTAATCAGCTCATCCTTGAGTCTGCTCAAACATTTGTGCAAAAGTTGAAGAAATTCCCTGACAGTGTTCTTGAGATATCACGTTCACAAGTATGGGACAGACGTACGAACAGATGGACGGACAACCTGAAAACATAAGGCCTCCAGCCATGACTGCCATGACACGCCACAGCAGAGACATACCAAGTATTGAAAAAAATCTTAGCTGTTCTAAAGTTTTCTCTTTCATATCAGTCAAAGCCAATATGCATATTGGCTTTGACTGATATGAAAGAGAAAACTTTAGAAACAGGCAGATGAAACAGGCAGAACCTGATTGTAAACACAGTGATCAACAGGAAGTATAGGTTACATCACAGATGAGGCAGACACGATAAGCCAAACCCAGGAGCATCAGTGTCAGGTGAGAGAGAGACAGTGTGCACCCTGCGGCTCCACGCTCAGGTGAGGGAGAGCCCGGTGTTCCTCCGACAGCTTGACAGCAGTCGAGGCACTTTATAGTTTTTAAATTAAAAAGCTTCAACAGTTACTCAGCACAGTAATCTGTGTCCAGTGTTGTAAACTGTTTTAAACATTTTTGTTGAGTGTGTGATTTAATAGGTGCCGTCATTATGAAACATGTTAAATTTCACCTGCTCTGTCCTGCGGGGAAGGGTTCCACTCTGGGTAGGCTACTGGAGGGCCAATGTGTTTGCATTCAGTTGCTTGGTCATAATGACATAGTCATTAAAACCGGTTAGTAACTACTGGGTAAAATTAGCCTTGTTCTTCTATCATAATCCCCTTCACTGTGTATTTGGCAGAAGCAGCAGTAATCTCTTGATAAACTGAGAGAGAGAGAGAGAGAGAGAGAGAGAGAGAGAGAGAGAGAGAGAGAGAGAGAGAGAGAGAGAGAGAGAAGAGAGAGAATGCTGAGCGGATCAATACCCCGTGCACAGCTGACATGACTCAAATACGGTAAAGTTGCAGCGACTGGACAAAGTTGCCAGGTTGTGCAGAATTCACAGGGATTGGCTGAATTTGTGTGAATTGTTGTGATCACAAAATTGCAAAATCCTGAAAGGAACTAAATACAAGTAACCTCACAGAGACATTCACTGAGCAACACCTCTGGCAAATGCCATTCTGAGTCTCTGCTGTATTCATTTACCTGTACTGGCTTTGTAGCTCCTCCATCTCTGTGCTCTGCTCCGTCACTGTCTTCAGGAACTGCTGGTTGCACTGTGTGTGGCAAGAGAGACATGAATGCCATTTGTGTGGCATGACTCCAAACACACCGCTCAAACTTTATCCCAAAACCAACTTTTCCCTATAATGTATCTCTCAAAACTCCCTCTGTCAGTGTTCTCACATACAGCACATAAAGTGACCGCCTGCTTGTATGAGAAGTCAGAGAAGGGAAAGCCCGAGGCTCACCCTCTCATTTAAAATGCATCACTGAGAGATATAGTATTACACTCTCCTAACACACTGTATGGTGTCCTCAGTAAGCCCCAGGCATGCGTGTGTGTGTGTGCACCCATGGGTTTTGTATTACAGTAAATACATGCACAATATGCTGTAAGCCTAAAAGAAGTATTTCACCATAAAACTGGTCTTTCTTTGCAGTACAGATTTAAAATTAGTGCACCATGACCAAGAAAAATAAGCCTAAAAGGGACTTTGGCTTTTTATTCAAAAGGCAGTACAGATTTAAAATTAGTGCTCCATGACCAGAGAAAAATGAAGAAAAGGGACTTTGGCTTTTATTCAAAAGGCAGAAAACTTATAACTACAAACAGCAAAACACTGCCAAATGATTGAATTAGGTCATTTTTGTTTTTGCCATTGCAGTGGTTAGATGGGGGGAAGTTTACTACAGTTCATCTACACATGCTACCCACATTGTTTTGATACAAAGCTGGTTGAAAATTAGTAAAGTCCCCTTTAATCTTGACGGAGCATTGAGCCTGTCAAATAATTATAGAACCAGAACCTAACAATTTTATGTGTGTACTTAGAGTGCATAAAGGTGTGACAGAGAGAGAGACAGAAAAAGAGAGAAGGACTAATGCGTAACAGCCTGTGCAGGTTGTTAGAGGAAATCCATGTGAGCTGAAAGTCCATTACACAACCAAGACAGTTCTGGCTGACTACCAGAGTGATTATTAAACTGATTCACTTCCTTACAGTTATTAGAACAGGGTTCATTTCAGAGAAGCATTTGATCCCATGGCTAATTAGCAGGCAATAATTTAACAGGCTTTTCATTGCCCATCACTCACCGATTCCAGTTTCAGATTGGCCACTTTAAGTTTGTGTGTGTGCTGCTGGAACTGAACCAGCTGATCCTGTCAAGGGAAAAGAAAGGAACTCAATCTACTGCTCGTAATCACATCGAGCTTATATCAAGCGTTAACCAAGACCAGACTTCTCTGATTCACCTTATCTATATGAAAATGGCTCCATCTAGTGGCCAAAGGCTGACGTGCTCACAATGTGCTGGTTCTTCACCCTTAAAAACCAGAGCAAATGGGCTTGGATTTCTTTAAAAAACATGGGAAGAAGGCAGTGAGCGAGTTAAAAGGAAATTACCCCCAAAATTTTGAAAGAAATTAAAAAATAAATAAAAAATTATCAGAAAATTAGCACAAAAATACAGAGTAAAGTTTAGAAATCTACAATAAATACATAAATAAATATAAATAAATAAAAAATACAGATATAACCTGGGAGGAAAGTGCTAAAAAGTAGTAATAATTCTGTAGCATAATTTTTTAAAGAGAAAATTTAATTAACTAGCTTCTCTTTAATTTGTGGGACATGTCTTGGAAAAATGCTGACTGCATTTTAACCACGTTTTTGAAAGAAATCAAATTTGCTCAGGGTTGAAAGGTTGGAATACTTGTGAAAGTTGTTTGAATGCAGCACAAGAAAAGTGATGTTGATCCAGATTTCAAAAGGTAAAGGTTTAAATACTGAACCTTAAGCTGCTGTCTCTGAGCATCCTGGACCTGTCCATCAGAGATGGTCCTCTGGTAGGTCTGCTGGAGGCGGTCCAGCTCCTGAGCTGCTGTCTGCCACAGTTCCATGGCCTGCACCCGCTCCTAAACAAAAACAAACAAACAAACAAACAAACAAACAAACAAACAAAAACACACACACACGCACACACACACACACACACACACACACACACACACACACACACACACACACTTTGGGTAAATACTACTGTATTACACACATTAATAAATACAGCTGTATGACACATTATTAATAAATACAGCCGTATAACACACATTATTGATAAATACAGCTGTATAATGCACATTATTGATAAATACAGCTGCATGACAATTAATAAATACAGCTGAATACACACATTATTAATAAATACTGCTGTATGACACATTATTAATAAATATAACTGTAGGACACATTATTAATAAATACTGCTGTATGACACATTATTAATAAATACAGCTGTATGATACATTATTAATAAATACTGCCGTATAATGCACATTATTGATAAATACAGCTGTATAATGCACATTATTGATAAATACAGCTGTATGACACATTATTAATAAATACAGCTGAATACACACATTATTAATAAATACTGCTGTATGACACATTATTAACAAAATACTGCCGTATAATGCACAATAGTGATAAATCCTGCCGTATAATGCACATTATTGATAAATTCTGCTGTATAATGCACATTACTGCTAAATACAGCTGTATGACACATTATTAATAAATACTGCTGTATGACACATTATTAATAAAATACTGCCGTATAATGCACAATAGTGATAAATCCTGCCGTATAATGCACATTATTGATAAATTCTGCTGTATAATGCACATTACTGCTAAATACAGCTGTATGTCACATTATTGATAAATCCTGCTGTATAATGCACATTACTGCTAAATACAGCTGTATGACACATTATTGATAAATCCTGCTGTATAATGCACATTACTGCTAAATACAGCTGTATGACACATTATTGATAAATCCTGCTGTATAACGCACATAAATACAACCATATAATGCACATTATTGAGTCACTTTGCTGATTGTTTTTCACTTGTGCTACTGTAACATTTTATCATTTCACTAAAAGCTTATTAGTTGTATAGCTGCATATTCTAGTTTTTATCACACCTTGAAAGAACAAATATTGTCATCGTATGCACAAAGATAAAAAGATATTGATACTGTTTTTCTCATATAAAGCCCACTGAGACGGCAAACAAGATGTGGACCTATAGGGGAACTCTGTGATTTTCAACCAGCTTTGTACCAAAACAACAACCATTGGCTCTCAGGCTGTTCTTCTGCATTTTCATGTTCACCACCCATGCTGCCACCGCAGACACAAAGAGTATAGAGGTGGAGCAAGAGACAGATCTGTCCCTCTCTCTGTCTGTCAAACTCACACTATAGACTAAAAGTGGTGACTTTAGCTGTAATACAAGAGTTTGCAAACAGGAAGTGGGTGCCATACTGCTTCCTGCACTGTGAAAAAGAGGCTGACAAAATGGAGACCAAACAGTAAAACTGAGCAGCGCTGATCAAACATAAACCAAGATGCTGTTACAGAGTTGTCTATTCCTCACCTCACCTGTTTTAAGAAACATGCTTTAGCTGACTCTTAACTAGAATAAGGGATTGCCAGCCACCATCGTTTCCCCCTTGTTAATCTGGTTTAGGAGTAATCCAATCTGGTAGTTGTAGCTTTTTTACCTATTTACCAAAATCATTTTTTCTCTCTGTTTTCTCTGGTCATGTAGCAACAAGTTCAAAAGCATTTGCGTCTTTCTATTGCAGAGAGTTTCATGTGAGGAAACTTTTTATATCGGTCAAATACTTCTTAAATCTAGAAAGGTTTGGACCAAGGTTGGGAACCAAAACTCTGTTCCAAATAGGAACTGTATTCAGAATGTATCAGGCACCGATTTAAAAAATGAATTCAGATTCTGGTTCCTGGTGGTCATTCTACACTGGATGACGCTGCGAAAAGCAATGTATGTTTGTTTTGGTGCTTCAGTAAGATCCATTAGGGTTGCAAGCACATGAGTCTGGGTATCAGTGCGCGCCCAGGACTGCAGGTTTGAAGTTAACAAGGCCACCTGTTATGTGTTCTACTCACACCCCACACTGTGGGACAGGCCGGTGGCAATCAAAGACTGTGGGGAAGGGAGGCCCAGACAAAGAAGACCATCAGTACAGTGAAGGACAAAAGGATGATCATATTATTATTTGATCATATCATTTAAGATCAGAAACAAGAATGACACTGTTTTACAGGTTCCATAAAGAGTATTAAGTGATTTGTGAATATTAATATCAATAAATATGAAGTGTGTAAAATGTTTTTTTTCTTACTTTGCCCCTCAAAGAATTGAAATAAAAATTGTTGAGAATCAGAATCAGAATAGGCAACATTTTTTAATTAACTAATTGCGCACATCCCTGGTTTAGACATCACATACAGACCTGTTCACATAGCTGGACATGTTCCCGGAGGTTTCTGATGACGGCGTCCTCCTCCAGTGTGCTGCTCTCCACTCCTGAAGACCCTGGCAGGGTGTGAAGCTGCTTCTCTACACACTCCCTCAGCTCTGCATGCAACCTGGCAAAGGTGGAGGCTTGTATTAATATACAAAATTAAAAACAAAAAAAGACAAAAACACTGCGTCCACAGACCCACAAAAAAAAATCAGAATTTAATGAGGGGACACAACATGATACAGAGGGACACACATTTAAAGATTTAAAGGATTTAAAGTATTATGCTTTTTGAGGTTTTACTTTTTCTTTGTTGTTTTGTGTAGCATTTTTGTGCATGTAGATAGATCGCAAATGCTACCTCAACAAGTTGTCTCTGACAAATGGGGACTGACCTCCGTGTGCTGTTAGTGAGTGGGTTGAAGATGTTAGCAAGTGGCCAAATATTCATTGGCCAGATATACTATATACATATTATGTGGAGAAACTGAGTGTGTGCACCAGAGAGAAAAAATGAGCCTACATGTCACTAGATGCTTATGACTACATTATCTGTGGTTACGTAAAAATTGTCAGATACCATGACATAAAACACTATTCCACCAAAATTAGCATGCAGCTTTTTCAGACACAGGTAAAACCCTTCAATACTGTATTCCCACTGCCAGCAAACACCGTACGAGCCAGCTTTTCTTTCAGCTGTTGTGTGTGTGTGTGTTTGTGTAGTTTATTGGTGTTTGTTTGTCTGTGTGACATCACAGACAGGCAGGAGAACAGGTAAACAATACAGTAGACAGCAGCAGGAACAAAGGTCTTTGAAAACTTCTCAGTGGTTTCTTCTATTTCTATATCCCTTGCTTATTTAGACTCTTTCTAACTCGGTGCAGACTAATTTGGATCGGTGTTTTAGCGCTGCTTTTGGGGGAGACGGACAGTAATTAGTGATGGCCGTCATTGCGTCTCGCTGGTTAAAGAGCTGAAATTAGGGCACCCCCCTGGCTGTTGCATCCCCACGAATGCCGATCAGAGGTGGGGGTGATAAAAACCTGTGTCTACTGCGTGGCATTTGTACGGGTATGAATGCTGATCATATGCATTCCCATTGCATGACTAGCCAGATGTTAGTGGATGTTAGCAAGTTTTTTGTGCAGCAGGAATGAGGCTTTAGACTCAGAGTTTTGTGTCTTGAAATTAGAAATCTTACCCAGCCAAAGATAAGAACACAAAACCATGATGTGTGAGGCTTGGGTTTAATCATAGACTGAATACAAATATGGACAACATGACAGTTCCCCTAAAACTAACTTTTCAATCTGGATGGCCCCCTGGTGACTGCAGTATAGGTCATAAAGCCCGCCCCTCCATGTTAGCAAATGGACATATCTCAAACTAAAAACTCAAAGTACACGCCTGATTTTTTCCCAAAGATGGTTTCTGTCACCGAATGTAGTTGTCATCACCCTGATGTTTGCTCAAGTGTTTATTTTTAGGATAAATTTGTTTTTTATGAGTTATTCAATTCCATAAAAAGGGGATTTTCTGCCATTGATTGATTGTGCTTACCAATCCACATGTCGCATTCAGGCAGACTGTTGACGATTGGTTGGTGTTTTGGCGGAACTCTCCCACTGCGGATATCGCTACTGCGCAGAATCCAGCTCTCAATGACATCACCATCCCAAGATTGCAGTGGCTGTATCTTGGATATTTTAATCTCACTTAAGCATAGCGGGGGGAAGTGGGGACGTGTCGGCCATCTTTATTTACAGTCTGTGGTTAAAATCAACAAAGCTGAAAACTGCATCCTTACAGCCAATTGCAGCTGAATGGCGGGGTAAGTAGCCTGTTATTTTGTGGTGAGGGATTGTAGTTAAGAGCTTGTTAGTTGTAAAGCAGATGCATTTTTGATTGTGTCCTGAGTCCGGTCAACACGTTTACTAGCTTGCAGCCCCAGATGTTACTGGTTGCTCTGAAACAGTTGCAATCCTTTCGGAATCCTAGAGAACTCTAGTCCGCCGGTGGAATATCGATCTTACAACTGTGCAACAACCAGACATGTTGATGCTGGTTACAGTTTTAATTCAAGATGTAAAGCTTGGTCCCTCGTCTGAATCGGTCTGGATGGCTGGCAAACAACGCCACTTCTGCTGCCACAATGTGTGCGTGTGTTTTTGATGACACAGCCTGTAAAGGGATCTATAAGAATGCGTCTGAGGACAGAAAAACTTGGTCCATGTTGACTGATCTGACTGCTTCTGTCTCCTCTTATGTGACTACTCTCCATATTTTGACACCAGTGGAATTTATCTACCTTTCATTCTCCTGGACAACACCTTCCAGCTTCACTTTGACATCACTCATCTGTGCCTGTTTATTTCAACAAAAGACAAACACTGAGTGTTATTAAATACTTCATGCATACATTCTGATGAACGAGCACCTGTAACCACATTTATGTTTGGATTTGCAGAAAGGTAATACATGACTAAAAATTATAAACATATCAGTGTTTTTTATAAGAGCCAACAAAATTCAGTCACTTATTACAACAAAGTGATATTATCACAGCTCCATCTTTTGAGGTTGGATCTTTCTACATCAGAATTTAGCATATATTCAAATGTACACTTTCCATTACATTTGCATATTTCTACACTACATTTCTGTAGATTACCTAAAGAAACTGAGAAATTGAGGAACTGTGATCATTTGTCTCATTGTTTTTGTTTTGTATTGGGGGTTTTTCTTCACCTGGTATCTCTGCAGCTGTTCAGTCATTTCATCCATGTGCCGATCATACTCTGCTAACAGAGGAGCCATGATACTGGAACACAGATGAAGAATCATAAAATTTGTGCACTCCTACACAAACTTGTAGCAAGAATGTGTTGACTGTCGTACAAGAAAGACTTTTATTGCTCCTGACCTTCTGTCGGAGATCCAGGCTGTAGGAGAATCCTCCTGTCTTGCCTCCTCAGCCTGCTGAGCCGAGATGAAGGAGTTGAGGGTTAACATCATGGGCTGTCCAGTTTGGCTTCATTCAACTAAAAACTCTTCATTAATCAAAATTCCTGTCTGTGTTTGTTTATATAAGGGGTCAGCAACTTTGACTATCAAAAGAGCTACCTTTTGGTTTGTGCCTGATAATCAACAGTCTTTGAATTCAAAATTAGCCTATCAACAATACTAATGAGTAATAAATGAGTATTCATTCATTTGTGTTACCACAAAGTAGCTCCTTTATAGTGGGCTATTTATGATAATTTGGTACTTTAACTTTGCAGCTTTGGTGATAAATGTGAACAAATGTGTCCACTACCTACTAAATTCTCAATTTTTTTCAGATACTTTTCCTAGCAAAATTGTAATGCATGCTAGGCTGAACAGGTATAATATACCTTTTTTAATTTAGCGACACATTTTTACAGTTGGAAAATGTAAGCCTTAGGCTTACAACAATGAGAAATAAAATTAAGATGTTAAAAAATAAAAGTAATTCACTTGCGTACAATGTTTTTTTTTTTTTGTCAAAGTTGAGGGGAGCTACTGGACAGCAGCTAAAGAGCCCCATGTGGCTCCAGAGCCACAGGTTGCTGAACCCCGGGTACATCTTGTTGAATAATTTCCTAACAAAGTCAACAGCATAAATAAAAAAAGTATACACATAAAAGTTACACTGAAGATACAGAATAATTATCTGAGTATGTGTCAGTTCATGCAGTTATTTCCAGATTTCATTGTACCTGGGATGATGTGGACTGAGTGCGGTGCCCGTACTGATACTGACTGAGAGCTGAATTCAATCTGTGGACTGAAAACCAACACACACACAGTCAAGCACACACACTCATGTTGCTCAGCTATCAGAGTTGTGAAGAACACAAATGTCAGAAGATGGCAAAAACGATAGAAGGATCAACATTAAACAAACAAAAAAAGTGAAACTGAAGAATAGGACAAAAAGTGATAAAATGATGAGAGAGACCAAGGTGCGTTTCATCAAGCTTTCAGTAAGTAAAACATCAGTGTGACTCTGAATTTAACCCAAAAATCTCAGTGTGAACATCTTTTCCTAGATGGTGTTGAAATTAACATACTAACAGTACTTCATACTACAACCCTGACTCCAAAAAATGATGCGACGCTATTTCAAACGGAAATAGAATTAGAATGAAACGACTTACAAATCATTTAATCAATGATGTCACTGTATTTATTAAGAACTATAGGGCAGTAACATACCAGTCTCAGCACAGCCTCAGTCCTAAAACTGACTCAAACTCTTGATGAATAACAGCCACGCTGATGAGGCTCTATATGTTCTATGTAGTTAACTTAAAATGCATGTTCTACAACAGAGTGTGTGTGTGTGTGTGTGTGTGTGTATGTGAGTAGACATCATATACTAAGGTTAATGCGGGAGCAGTCAAGATGGCTTATTTTTACTGTACAGCCTATAGCCTGTCTCCATTTGAACGCTTGGGTCAAACTTCGCTAGGACAGCTTTAGAGACAGATTTGAGCTGATGGACATAACAACCTGCCCACATGTCCTTGCTGGTTTGTCCTTACCTTGATCCCGTAGGAACTCTACCTCTGCCTCCATGCTGAGGGGACAGTCTGGATAGAAGCACAACAGGTTGTGTTACCGTCTGAATGAAGACACGTCAACGTTATAACCTATCCACTATCTGTCAACTCTTGTTTTCAAGACAACATTATAAACTGTCCCTCATAAAAACAC
This sequence comes from Plectropomus leopardus, assembly GCF_008729295.1. NCBI lineage: Eukaryota > Metazoa > Chordata > Actinopteri > Perciformes > Serranidae > Plectropomus > Plectropomus leopardus. The sequence continues at coordinate 35,708,371 of NC_056466.1, forward strand.
ACAGATTTCTCTCGAATGACGTTACAGAGCGGCTCATCGCACTAGAGCGGCTACGGTAGCTGGTTACCTGTGGTTACCGGTGCAGCTAGCGTTAGCCAGGGCGGCTAATCAATCTCAGCTCTGACGTTGTGTTAGTTAAAATGACCTAAATGACCCTTTGTCTGTTGAACAAATAACTAACAGTCATCACAAAACACTTTTAGAGAAAGCTGCGAAATCATAAGTTTTGTTTTGACGTTACCTTTCGGTTCCGCCGTCCGTTTTGAAGCAAACAAACAACAACCAATGGCAATGAAGACGTGCACCGCTGAAGTTGTACCGTCTATGAAACAAGAACTGAAAAGGTTCCGCCCTGTGTCGGCAGGCTTCCGTCAGCTCTATTTTTCAAGGGTTATGTAAGTTCAAGAAATGCAACCTTTTCAGTCTTACTTCGAGTACTATGTATGACATGACATGACATGTATTCTTTTTATTTCGTCTTTTTTTTTTTAAATTAATTTTACCATTTTAATTCCTGTTTAATAGGGTTTATTTCCTTTTATTTGGGGGTTTACCACTTTTATTGTTTCTGTTGATGTTTTTGGTCTGTTTCTTTGTATTATTTTATACTGACTTACTACTGATTATGTGTCCGTTGGTTAATGTTATCCTGACTCTACCCTAGTCCCTCCACTGTTTGGCTTTCTATTGTTTAATCACCATCCATGTATCCCAATTCTGCTTTGCTTTGTTTGTCAAAGGACTTTGTAAACTCTGTTTTTAAAGGTGCGATATAAATGAAGTTAATGATATAATTATTATCTTTCATGAGGTAATAATAATATAGTAATCTTTGTTTACAGCACATTTTAAGCTTAAGCACACAGTGCTTCCCAGATCAGAAGATCCTCAGAAACACATAAAAATTTAAAAATCTCATGTAGCATACATATCAAACAGCTCTGTGCCCACACAGATGGAGATGGAGGTGCAGGTGCAAAAATACAATTCTATTTATAAATAGGTATCATGTGAATAAGAGAATTAAGCTCATATAAGGAAGATAAAATGACAGTAAAATAAATAACCATGTGTATAAACAGATAAGACACAAATAAAAGAGATGATCTCATATAAAACAGGTAGAATGTCAGTAAAAGAGCAAATTCTTGAATTTAAAGCAGATAAAAGTGCATATAAAAATACAATTAGTGAGATGAGGACACTAAAACAAGACCACTATAAAATATAAAATATGATGACAATAAGGGGAAAATATAACACCACCAAAGGATAATATTTTGGGTAGGCCTTCTTGTAAACGTGAGTTTTTAAGGAGGCGCTTGACCCAGTTGTTGAGTTGTGGGTCAAACTGTCCCATTTCAAAATACAGGAAAAATATTTGAAATAATTTTTCAAGCATGAAACCTTTCCCACTATGTCTAATTACTGCAATGACCACGCAAATTGGAAATTAATAAAATAACATGTTTAAATTTTAAAGGGTCACTTTGACACCTAACAGAAGAGATGTGTTGTTTGAATTCACCAGCATGTCTTCATAACAGTCTATCTCAAAAATGTTAAAAAAACAAATGTGGCGAATGTTTTTTTTCTATGTACAGAAAAAAGACGGTGTGAAAATTATTTTTTAATGGAAAATGAGTAAATTCTCATCCATAAACCATGATCTGTGAGAAGTGTGAAAACGTGATTACATTAAATATTAATTACACTGATATCAATTGAGCCAAAGACAATTTTTATAGAGATACTATTTTTAACCCTCCTGTTATATTCATTTGTCATTGACTCGGTTTATGTTTAATCATCCAAAAATTGTCAGAAACCAAAAAATCTGAATGCACATTGTTTGTACCTTATTACTATGCCTACTTGTTTAAACTTTTTTTAAAACAAAAATTAATTGGAATTATGTATATATAAAATACAGATTTACATAACTTTTTTTTTCTTTTTTTTACATTATTAACCGTTTCCTTTTCTTTGGGATAGGAACTTTTGTCTCACCTTTGCAAAGAAACAAATGGTCTAAATTTGACACTTCTGACCCCAGTTTCGGTACCTCTGTGAAATGAAACATTCTAATGTTAAAAGTTGTTTACACTTATTAATTCCAGTAGAATAAGTTTCATATTGAAAACAAACGCTTCAAGATATTTTCAAATTTTCAAACCCAGTTTTAAAAAAGGTCAAATTGACCATTCATGAGGGGAAAAAGGTAATGCCTGCACACTTACTCCATGCCACATGAGTTTATTAAAGATGTTTCGGTCCTACTTGGATTCATATTGACCCTTCAACATAACAGGAGGGTTAAAACACTTGCAGTCATTTAAACATGCACCGGGTCAATTTGACCAGGGAACTATTGTTCCTTCAAGTTGAACATAACAGAAGGGTTAAAAGCTTCAATGAACCAGTCAAAGTGATGATTTTGTGTTTGATTTTGTTTGCTTGCTCTTGTTGTTCTTAGTCAGTGTATACTGTTTACTGACCCCATTCTTTTGAAACAGCCTTTTACATAGGCACCTCTCCTTCTCCCTTTCAATATAAAACCTGGCCTCCAGCTCATATAGCTTCTTTTTGGTCTTACTCCAGATATAGAGGACTCTCCTTTTATATTATATTTTATATTCCAGCTGTTGTTTGGGGTTTAGTGGAATGGGGAGGTTGGTCATTCGTTTTCATGCTGTGTTTTGTCTTGTGCATGCTTCGTATAGTTTTACACCTGTAGTACACAGTGTGTGAACTTGTTATAATTTAAAATGTAATAAAAATATTCTTGATAAAAGCTTCAATGGAGTCTGCCAATCTCACACTGAGGGGACGGCTTCTTCAAAGGCAAGGTGCCATTAAAACACAGTTTCCCTTGGTTTTCTACAGGTTAAGACCTTAGCTAGTTTTAATTTTCACCCTGTCGACCTTGTCTGGTTTATCATTAAAGTAACATTAACAAACATATTGATATAAAGTTAGCTGGCCAGCTCCTTACCAACATGATTTGCAAACAAAAGTAGAGTGAGTGACTCTCTTTTTTTTGACTCCATGGCAGTGATTTAAAGTGAACTTAAAAAAGGTAGCATTGAGTGCCTGTTGTAATAGATTCCATATTGTTTAAGTATTGCTTTTATGGTTCCCACCCTGCAAGTTTTTTTTATAACATTGTTATTGCAATCATAATTAAGGGATTTAGTCTGTATTATGCTACTTTAGGCAAATGTTCTAAAAGCTGAGATATGATTATGAATGTTGTCCAATGAGGTTGCAAAGACTACAGACTAGCCCTGTTTATGAGGCCATAACTGCGTTATCATTATTATAGTGACAGTAATTAATCCCTGTAACAAGGCAGAGTAATAACAATCCTTTTCAACTGACCTTAAGAAAGTTTGATTTTCAGTTAATTAGCCTCACATTTAACCTCATTAATGTTACTATTAGATAGGAAACCATACCTCATTAAAGAGAGGTAGATAATGAGCATGCTGCAATAGGGCTTCATGTCTTATTTGAGAATGTATGTATCTGTTATTTTTACATATAATTCAGCTGTAGCTTTAAAAATAAATTATTTAATAATAGTTATTTTTCTTATCTTGATTCAGTAATTTTTTTCTCGTCATCTCCTCACCTGTGGAGTCTTCCTTGATAGGGCTATAGAATATCATGTGGAAGTGGAGGTTTGTGTGTAAGAACAGTGCTAAGCTGTTATAACATCCATGTGATTGTGTGTTTTAAGACAATCTTGATTTTTCTCAGTTTCTCTTACATTTTCTCTTAATTTTCTGTTAAGAGAAAAATTATGAGAAGTCAGCTCCAGATGCATTAAACCATCCATAACCATCCAAATCTGCTCTGACCAGGTGAGCTCAATGATGATTCCCATTGATCGTAAGTCACCTGTTAGCACAGGTAACACGCCCTAAACACTACATAAGGGCAGGTTTTGTGCAAAGACTCTGGCACATTGTAATTGTAATTTTGACTTCTTTGTGAGACACACAACCTCCCACCGCCTCACCAAAATGTCAGAATTCAGTTCCTTTGCATTTCAATCACGTGAGACATCCTTCCCTTCCGTCTCCTCATCAAGATTCAAATTCGTTCGTATTTTGAACTGTGATGAGTTTAACTCACACCTTTGATAAGAGACCGAGGGGTGTGTCTCTCCACAAGCATAAAATGTCCAGTTTTCCCCATGCTCGGGGTCTTTCTTCATCCTGACCGCTCACATGTTGATTGACCTTTTCTTTGCAAAGGAAATAAAACCTTGTCGGCCGACAGAAGTCTCTATTTCATTCTTCACCAGCAAAAGCAGCAGAAAATTTCCACCACATTTGGTGTCAGAAGTGGGATCCCTCGAGTGATCGTCTGGGACGGAACGCGGACAGTGACAGGCCATCCTGGAAGAAAAAATCTTTCCAGTCTCCAACCTCAAATCCTCTTCTGAGAAGGGAGAACTGACCGCAGACGCCCCAGATCGTCACTGCTGGGATTCCAAGAACGCAAGTCAGAGAAATTCATCTGGTGAGCATTGAAATATTGACATTTAAATTCTATTTCTTTTAAAATTTGGGTTTAATTCGGCAACATACTCTCTTTTCTTGGTCTATCCACAAGCTGTGTCTGAGTTTAGGGTAACTTAGCTCAGGGGTCAAAGTTTAAAAACTTTGGATGCCTTTTATTGCTTGTGGCTTAACGAAGCAATCCTTATCAGAGACGTCTGTATTGTAACTGTCGTGCACGGGTACCACATTTTGTTGAAAAATGGGGGGTAATCTTCTCCGGTGACATGCCTCCGGAGAGCCCAGTTGTGGATGTGATGAAAAAGAAGTATGGGGATAAAAGCATAGAATATTTAAATGTCTGGGCAGCAGAGTTTGGGTTCCCAATAGGGGGATCCCTCAGTTTAAAAAACATATCAATGTTAGAAGAAAAACTAAAAAAAAAAAGAGCAAGAAATGAGAAAAAAAAGGAAAATTTCTGTTAAGAAATTAGAAACTATAGAGGTCAAAAAGAATGTTTAAAGATGTGGAAAGGGGAAGCAGAAAACCGAAATAGGAAAATGATGCAGAAGCAATTACCTCTTTCACGAGAAACATTTGAAACAAACGACACTTCACATTCACAAAGAACACATGACTCGCAGATTTCGCCTTCTTTGTACCCACAGTTGACAGCTTTGAAGTTGGACCCAGACCTCGACGGCAGCCCACCTTCTCATCCCTCAGCTCCACCACCATACAACTCCACAACGCCCAGCAGGGCAAGAGAAAACCGACCCCTCCAGCCTGATGCAACAAAGGACAAGTCCAGGAACAGCTTCTTCTCCATCACAAGACACTACAGGCAAACCCTCCTCTCCAATTGCACATAGACTGCGCAACCCAAATCAAGATGCTACCTTCAACATGCCCATGATTGAAGTGTCCGGACCAGAAGGTGCAACATTGGTCTTCCGTGCATGGACCTCTGCTGACATCACAGCAGCCTCTCATCACCTACCTAACCCCAAGCATCAGGAAAAATATTTGCTGAGCAACTCCTCACGTTTTGCCCAGGAGTTTAAACCAACCACAAATGAACTAAAAAGACTCCTAATTACCAAAATGAAACCCACAGAGACTGGCAGAAAATATCTGGAAAATTCCCAGATGTTGACATCCGTTGTAAACACATCACCTGGGAAGATGAGTCTAATGCTCAGTATAGAGATATTGTCCGTTGTCTCTGTAACGCATTTACTCAAGCTTTCCCTATAAAAGTCAACATGGCAAAAATTACCGCTTGCAAGCAAAAAGATGATGAAAATCCTGATGAATATCTCACTCGTCTGACAGAGGTATTCAACACATACAGTGGCCTGCAACTACCGGATGAATTGAGCAACACTCCAGATGTGCAAGAAATTCATCTTTGCAACTGTTTTTTAAATGGACTAAAACCAGACATTGCCTCAGCAGTTAAAAATTCCTGCATTGGATGGAATGATGCACGTCTGTCTGAACTTCGCAGACATGCCATACATGCCATGACCAAATCCTCTCTAAGAAAAAGAAAAAGGAAGAAACAAACACAAAAAGAACTTCACATGGCAGCAATAACCATGTATATATACGACTACCCGAGGACATGAAAAACCAGGTCGTGAAAATAAAGGCAGAGGACGTGGCCATGGAAAAAACAACGAAAGAAGACCAGATATCTCACTAATTTTGCCAGCGATGCCTGTTATCGCTGTGGAAAAATTGGACATTGGAAACGTGACTGTCCTACTACACCAACATCAGATCCAGAGAATACTTCAGACTGAGGAAGGTCGGGGGCTGTCGGAGAGGGAAGGACTCCTGCTGACAAGCCAAACCAACTTGTAAGGTCCAAAGAAGGTACTGCACCACACTCACACATACATACTGAACATATTAAAAACACAATCTATCGAGACCACAGACAATAGACATGTAACTGCTTTAACATATGTTCAGTACGCGTCTGAGCATTTCAAGAACTTCCCACAACATACGTTGACCATTTCAGACCAAAAATGTTGTGTTCTTAGTTGATTCAGGAGCCACACACTCTGTGCTGAAAGCTTTAGAACTCACTACAAAACCAGAACTAAGCGGAAATTACGTGCACTCTATTGGTTCATCAAACAATTAAAGAGAACATTACTGTCCCACTCAAATGTGAGGATGAGTTAAACGCAAATTTCAAACATGCATTCTTACTCTCAAAGGTCTGCCCCATTAACCTGATGGGCAGAGACTTGATGTGCAAATTAGGCCTTTGCCTGATCTCAACACCAGAAGGTGTAAAAGTTCGCAGACTATCCGATCTGGAACCACACCTTTCACACTCCTTTGTTCACCATACATCAAATTTGCTCTATGAATACCAATGGAAATTACAACCATCCACTGCTTCTGAGCTTGTAAATGAAGCCAGAAAAACAGTGTCAACAGATGCAACAGACTTTATGATACCAGAGGATCTGCATTGTACCTCTCATGTATCACCAGGACCTGATGAACCATATGAGGAATGTTGGTTGAGAGACAGATTAGACAAACTTACTCTGACTCACATTTATTGGACACAACATAAATGTGCAGTATCAGTCTCTCTCACACCAACCCAATGTGATGTGTATACCATGGATCATTCTGTCCCACACATCACACTTGCAAAACACACATCAGATAACTGGGAAGATCTGGGCCCATTTTGTAAAGACATGTCAGCGCGCAGCCGATTGGCAAGAAACATCTGATCGATCAATTTTTTTTTTTTTTTCACCAACACTGCAGTGCTATTATAAGACTTTAACATCTGTTGTGCACACTCAAAGAACAACCCAGCTGGTACCACAAAGCACTTCTAAATTTTTTTCCTTTTTGACTGAAGAACAAGCTTCAGAAATTCCAGCCCTACAGGAGATCCCTAAGACACTGTGGGCTGTCAGCAAATATGATGTTGGCCTCATCAAAAATTGCGAACCTGTTGTCATCACTCCAAAATCTAATTTCAGACCTTGCAAGGCTCAATACCCACTTAAACAAGAAGCCATTGATGGCATAACACCGGTATTTGAGTCTTTCAAAGTCTTAAAGCAGCAGGAGTAATTGTTCCCTGTGATGACTCTCCAGTGCGCACACCTTTGTTCCCTGTCAAGAAAATCAGGGATAAAAATCAACCAACAGAATGGCGTTTTGTTCAGGATCTGCAAGCAGTGAATGCAGCAGTCCAACCTAGAGCCCCAAATGTTCCGAATCCTTACACCATCTTGTCTCAAGTCCCACCAAATGCGAAATTCTTTTCGGTGGTGGATCTTTCTAATGCTTTCTTCAGCGTTCCAGTTCATCCAGAAAGTCAATTCTGGTTTGCTTTCAACTTCAATGGACGGGGCTACACATTCACCCGTCTATGCCAAGGTTATTGTGAAAGTCCTACTATTTACAATGACGCTCTCAAAACAAGTCTTGAATCCCTTGTTCTCTCTCCAGGTACTGCTTTGCTACAGTACGTTGATGATCTAATGATCTGCAGCCCTACCAAAGAGCAGTGTGAAACCAATACAGTCAAACTCTTGAAACACCTCGCAAATACTGGTCACAAAGCCAGTTTGTCTAAACTTCAATTTGTCCAAGAAAAAGTTGTTTTCTTGGGTCACGTCATCACTTCTGAAGGAAAAACTCTTTCACCAAAAAGAGTAGATGCAATTCAAAATCTTCCAAAAACCCATCACAAAAAAACAGATGATGTCCTTTCTTGGCATGTGCTCTTATTGTAGACAATTCATTTCAAACTATGCCATTCTTGAAGCTCCACTTTCTTCTCTCATTCATGGCAAAGGTCTACAATCGCAAAATAAGATCACATGGACTCCTGAAGCAGAACAATCTTTCACTGAACTAAAGCTTGCCTTACAGACCGCTCCAACCTTGGGACTACCTGACCCTACCAGACCTTTCACTCAAACAGTTGATGATAAAAATGGATGTATGACTTCTGTCTTGTTACAGTATCACGGAAATAAACTACGCCCTGTAGCTTATTTTTCTTCAAAACTAGATCCTGTGGCTGCAGGCCTCCCAAGATGTCTCAGAGCTGTGGCTGCCGCTGAAAAGGCAGTTATGGCCTCCAGAGACATTGTGGGCTACTCCGACATAACTCTCCTGGTCCCACATGCTGTGTCCATGATTCTGCTCGAGCAAAAAACTTCTCACCTCTCCACAGCACGATGGCTCCGCTATAACACAATACTTTTAGACATGCCTAACATCACTGTCAAAAGATGCAATGTTTTAAATCCTGCAACTCTCCTTCCCACACCACATGACGGAGAGGAACATAACTGTGTTGCTATCCTCCAACAGTGTGCTCCCCAAGACCAGATCTACAGGAAACACCACTAATCAACTCAGATCTGGTTCTTTTTGTAGATGGATCTGCTTCTCGCAACCCACAAACTGGTCGCAACAGAGTTGGTTTGCTGTGGTCACTAATCATGATACTCTCATCTCTGGTCCACTCCCCTCTCACTATTCTGCACAAGCAGCAGAACTAATAGCATTGACAGAGGCATGCAAACTGGCAAGTAACAAAACTGTGACTATTTACACTGACTCAAGATATGCATTTGGTGTTGTGCATGATTTTGGCACACTGTGGAAACACAGGCAATTCTTAAAATCTGACGGAAAACCTATTCTCCATCATGACAAAGTCGCAGCTCTCTTAGATGCCATTTTGCTCCCAAAATCAATCGCTGTTTGTAAATGCCTTGCTCATACTAACAACTCAGATTCTGTTTCTCTAGGAAATGCAAGAGCTGATGCCGCAGCAAAGAAAGCTGCACTCCAACTCATGCGCCCTAATGCTGTGTTTGTTTCACTACCTGCCTCTATTCCTAGCTCTCTTACAGCAATACAATCTTTTGCCACACCACAAGAGAAGATGCTGTGGAGAGACGCTGTGGTGCCACACAAACAGACGAAGTGTGGCGAGGACCAGATAACAAACCCTGCCTGCCCAAACATTTCTTCCCTCACTTTGCAAAATTGACACATGGGTTGGACCATGTGTCAAAACGGGGGATGTTAGATGCAGTAACTCAACACTGGTTCACCAAAGGTTTTTCTCTTCATGCGCAGAAGTTCTGTCACTCATGCATGGTTTGTGCAACACATAACACAGGTAAAACCAAACCAATCACGCACGCCGCTCACACCACCACCAGAAAGACCATTTGAACATTTGATGATGGACTTCATAGAACTGTCACCAGCAGAAGGGAAGAAATACTGCTTAGTGATGGTTGATATGTGGTCAAAATGGGTTGAAGCTTTTCCAGCAAAACCACCAAAGCAGCCAAGTGGTAGCAAAAGCCCTGTTAACGGAGATTATTCCCAGATGGGGAATACCAACAAACTGAGTAGCGATAACGGCTCACACTTTATCAATTCTGCAATAACCCAAGTCAGTGAATTTCTTTCCATTGACCTCAGACAACATTGCGCATATCATCCGGCCAGTGGAGGTGCTGTCGAACGAGAAAATGGCACTCTAAAATCAAAATTAGCAAAGTGTTGTGGAGAAACGGGATTGTCATGGACAAAAGCTCTGCCGATCGTTTTAACGCATATGAGAATGAGAAAAAGGTCCAGAGTAAACATGAGTCCCCTTTGAAATTCTTTTTGGCAGACCTCCATCCCTAGGAGTGGAACCTGTAACCAGGCCACTCCCCTCCACTGGCCTATGTGAGGATGACATGTTAGAATATTGCAAAAGCTTATCTTCCCTTCTCTCTCAAATCTCTCAACAGGTGAAATCCGCCCTTCCACCTCCAGCTTCCACATCGCTCCATAACTTCCAACCTGGCGACTGGGTGGTGATAAAGGATCTAAGAAGGAAGCACTGGCATTCCAGACGCTGGCGAGGTCCATTCTAGATACAACCTAACAACGCACACTGCCGTAAAGATCGCTGAGAGAGCAACGTGGGTCCACGCCAGCCACTGCAGAAAGGTCCCTGAGCCAAAGAGGAATTCAGCTGCCAACCCGAACGACGTGAGGACGGACAGCGCGACGACGAACAAGCAGCACGAAGAACGACACGAGGGACAACTCTAAGAAACTCAACAGACACCACCTAGATCAGACCACATCATGCACCACCTGATCCTGCTCCTATCATGTTCAAACAATACTGATAGAGGCCTACACTACAAACCTGCCAAAAAATGTCACTCTGACTAAAGGACAAAGTGCAACATTCACCTGCACTATTTATCCTGAAATTTGGCGATTAGGCCAAGTTCATGCGTATTATGCCAAATATGACAAATACATATGCAAAGACCCCTGTGGTCCACGTGACTGGCATTTGGTCATGGCTGCCACTGACGAGACCCTTGCCCCAAACAGGAATCCCCGCTTCACGATAACAAAAATTCCACATTCCAACGGAGCCCAAATCACCATCTCTGATGTCAAATTTGCAGATGCAGGCACATATTGGTGTGGAATTGAATATCCAAACTCGGATATGTACAGACAACTCAGAGTCGTAGTCAACAAACAACCAGACACGTACGACGCCCCACTTAACATACTGTCAAATGTTAAGACCACTATACCAATCTCTGAAATAGAAAACTACCACTCGGACAATTTGAGTATCACTGATCAGAAAGATGAAACAGTGCAACAAGCCCTCAGACAATGCAACGACAACAGTGCATGTGCCCTAGCTCTTTTACACAAAAAGGAGTTGAAAATTCCTGGTGACTGTTGGATTTGCCATGCTTTAAACAGCTAGATGGCAAGCAAGACCCCTCACTGCAAATGTTGTGTTGCAGGGCCGCATGAAAGAATCGTGGCACAAAGAAGATCATGGAAAATGTACTGTCCCTTTTGGAATGATGACTTTACTAATTGCGGGCCAACAAATCAGAAACAATGTCCCAGTTACTCCACATCCCAAAATTGCCTGTACTGATTCTCTCATCCTACCCCTAATAACATGGCATTTGAAGTTCCTCTACAACATGCAAAATGCCAATTCAACCCCACCAGTTGCAGATGATTCATGGTTCTCTTGGTTAAAGTCTTGGGGCCAAGGGTGGTCGTCGTGGTTTTTAACAATGATTATCCCAATTGTAGTTATTTCCTTTTTGTTCTGCACCATAATTCCGTGTATGTTAAAATGGCTATCTGACATACTCACCAGAAAGATAACACAATCCTCTACATATGTTCATGTGAACATTAATGATCATCAAAATTCGACTTCATTTCACATCCCTGATCCCCATCATTATTCCAGCTCAGACCTCGATTCTGATGATGACACTTTGTAAATATTGTATTTTTTTTTTTTTTTTTCTCTCCCTCTTTTTTGGCGCTATTTTATTATTTATTATTATTTTTTTTTATTCTTATGTTTGCTTTCCCCTTCTCCTTTTTTATCTAACGACTGCCATGATGATACATTTTAAAATCCATGTGAATTAATGTGTCGGATAATCAAGTTGTAGTAACTTTGGAGTTGTGTTTATTTTATTTTTTCATTCATTTTTGTTTTATTGTTTTTCTTGTATGATTAATCAATAATCAAAAGGGAGGAATTGTAATTGTAATTTTGACTTCTTTGTAAGACACACAACCTCCCACCACCTCACCAAAATGTCAGAATTCAGTTCCTTTGCATTTCAATCACGTGAGACATCCTTCCCTTCTGTCTCCTCATCAAGATTCAAATTCATTCGTATTTTGAACTGTGATGAGTTTAACTCACACCTTTGATAAGAGACCGAGGGGTGTGTCTCTCCACAAGCATAAAATGTCCAGTTTTCCCCATGCTCGGGGTCTTTCTTCATCCTGACCGCTCACATGTTGATTGACCTTTTCTTTGCAAAGGAAATAAAACCTTGTCGGCCGACAGAAGTCTCTATTTCATTCTTCACCAGCAAAAGCAGCAGAAAATTTCCACCACACACATGAACAAGACTGGAGACAAGTCACAAAGAGAGGATGTAAGATGAACTTCTGCAACAGTGAAACTGATGCAGGCCTACTCTTAAATAAACTTAAACAAAGTAAATATGATTTCAGTATGATGCATTTAAGTATTAAAAGTAAAAGTACACATGCAAAAAGATTTAAATAAATTTTAAAAATCAAAATAATTTAAATAATTTAAAGAAAAAGCAGGAAGTCCTCAGACATACAGAATATATGAGATCTGGAACCATGAAATGTTTTTTTTGTCTTTTCTTTGCATGAAAAATGACTTGCACAAAATAAATAGTTGTCAGTTAATTTTCCAATTAATCAACTCATTGTTTCAGCTGCACTTGTGTATTTTTGATATTTTTGGTTTGTGTGAAAAAATCTTAATTTGTAATGTAGTTATCTAATAATAGTAGTGGTGTAAAAAGTACAATATTTCCCTCTGAAGTGTAATGGAGTAGAAGTGGAAATTGGCATGAGATTAAAATACTCAAGTAATGTAACAGTACCCTCAGATTTGTACTTAAGTACAGTACTTGAGTAAATGTACTTAGTTACTTATATTACAGTAATTGGGATCAATAGACGGAGTAAAGTAGTATTTCTTTAGCCTTGAAATGTAATAATCCAGTCATAAATCCACTAAAACCCCATCTAAATTTGATTAAATTTAAATTACATGAATGTATTTTTAAATGTTCCTCAAATATAAAACAATTTTTTCCTGGTGTTGGACAACAATTTGTGGACTGAAGCATTGGTGAATCCCAAAAAATGAATGGGTACTAACAAAATAAGAACAATTCCTGGATACAAGTTAAAATAAGAGAGCATTTGTTTGTATATAGTTTCCTGCATGAGGCCCAATGAGACTGTGTTTTCATCTCAGATATGGACTTCTATTCTTGCTTTAGCACTATGGCAGAATGTTGGATCCAGCCAGAGTCTGATCAGTGGATGGGGAAGCCCTGAAACAGCCCTTTTCTTTCTCTCCTTTTGCTTCTCTTTTGCACACACGACAGTGGCAGGGCGATGGTACAGACACTCACTGACAGCGAACAAAAGCCAACCAGTTTTCACTGGCTAATGATGCCAAATGAAATGAAAAGAAAAATGTTCCAGCTTGTCAGAGCGTATTAGCCCTCATACTGTAAAAGCACACAGTCACACACACTTCACATGGTACTGGACGTCACTTTAATGTGCCTGGGCAGAGTGTGACCTGCAGCAGTGAGACTGAGGATGCTGGCATGAATGCTCACTTTGACATTCAGCTGGTGTGCAGCCTGTGGGTTTCTCTGCAGTGAGATAAACCACAGCAGTTTCTCCCGATTCTTTGCCCAGACTGTAAGAAACACGCACAGACAATCCTACACACTACTGACGTGAAAAATGTGTTCTACAGAGATATATGCTAAAGCTTTGGGATCAGTGTTGTACTGTATATCTTTTCACAATCAGTCAGTTCCCTTTATCGTTTTCCTTTTACAGTTAAACATGTTCACACTTTGATTATTTAGTTCTTCCCCTCTGTAAACACAGATGGACAACATGACAGACCCCCCAAATGAAGCCAAAACATGTTGGATCTCCCCTGATGTCTGTCTGCAGTATAGGTCCGAAAGTCTGCCCCTCCATGTCAGTGAATGGGACATGGGCCAACTAAAATTGAAAGTACTCGCCAAACAAATGTTTCCCAAAGATGGTTTCTATCACTGAAGGTAGTTCTCATCACTTTAATGTTTGTTCAAGTGATCGTTTTACTGAAAAGTCTGAGCAAAAAATGGTACACCCCAAATAAAATTTTCCCCAAAGATGCTTTCTGTCATTTAACCCTTTGAAACCTGAACAAATGGGCATGGGAAGAAGGCAATGAGCAACAAAAGAAGAAATGACCGAAAAATTAGCAGCAGAAAAAAAAACCAAAAACGATGTCAATACAGGTTCTACAGGGTTAATAATAATGAAATATTGCAGATATTTGATCTTGAGTATGTGGGCGTATGCATATATGTTTTATTAATTAGACTGAAGATTTAAATGAATAAGGAAGCTGATTAATGAAAATTCAATGACGGGGTGGAATTAAATTAGTTTGTACTTCATCTCACTCCTTTTAGAAGATGTAAACCAAGTCATCGTGTGTTTGACAATTTATTTTACTTAATGTTTTTCATTGTCTGTGATGTTCAAAATAAATCAAATCAAAATCAAATCAAAAAACTCTATTAAATGTATTACCCAAATTGTTGAAATATTCCTTTAACGCTTTAATGTCCTTCTTATCTGTTTCGTAGAGCACATTCTAAGTCACCATATTGTAAAATATGTTCAACTGAACTCAACCTGTCTTAGTTATCTCTACTATCCGGTTTAGGTTTTTTATGCTCAAAAAATCCACTAGATGTCTCTGTGTCTTTAAACAGTCTGCTTTATCAGTTCACCTCTACAGGAAGTTTGTAACAAGAAAAATTACACCAGCATGAAGGATCTGTGTGGTGACATTTTTCAAAGGAGGAACATGTTATAGTTTCAGAGGACTAAATAATCAGATTTATGTAACTTAATACTAAAATAAAAATCTAATAAGGGTCAAATATTTGTTTTTAAAACATGCACTACCAAATGGTCAATTTGGCCCTCTAGGGTAAAGATAGTGAAGCTCAGCTAATGAAACCAAAATTGTCTATTTGCTAAGATATACATGAATGTCTGATCATTCATTGTTGTCAATTTATAAATTTAATTCTACCCACTATATCTACAGTGAAGAAAATCTTAAGTATGATTTTTTTTACCGTCTGAAACCATGTTGAGTTGAGTTGGCCTTTTATGGTAAAATTAGTGATGCTAAGACAAAAAATGTATATTTTTTCTGAAATAAAAAAGGGATGAATACTCACTGTTGTTAATACCATATCTTCAATGTTAGTCCATTATATAGGCCTGTTTGGTGAAAGAAATTATATCAGTATGATTATTTCACCATTTATGAGATTTCCATGAAGTCCTGTCATGGTAAATATGTGTGGAAATGATATAAGTACCAGTAATACTAGAAATTCCAAGGTCATAAATTGATATATGTTGGTGTGCTAACATTTTTCAAGCTTTTAAAAGTAAATTATTTGTAATTCTGATTATTTTTCTTTCATGTTTTATCATTACCATGAACAGCCATCTCAAGTGTTTGGTAGAGACCTATCTTATTAATTATTATTAATTTAATTATATTATGGGGTATGTTTAAAAAAAAAAAACATTGATCCTTGTTATTAAAGCCCAAAGGTCATAAAAAATGCAAAGAAACTGCGAGGTGAGGACTTAACTTGAGGGTTAACTTGACAGATGTAAAATATATGTCTTCCAATGTCTCTCCTATCAAATGATTCTATGATATGGATTCTTGATGACAAATGAAATGATGTAAAGTATGTTGTATGTAAGTATGTAAGCTGCATGTGATAAATTAACTGATACACGTTGAAATTCTACAGTTGATCCCCTCTCCTATATCAAAGAACCCCTCACTTTCTTTCTTTTCTTCTTGTAAAGTAGAGTTGAGAACACAGATCCTCTGAGCCCAGACACACACCAGCACACACGTGATGATTAGGGGACTCGCAGATCTCCGTCTCCTCTTCATGACCCTGAAAGACTCTCCCCTCTGCCCCCTCTACAGCCCCCTGCAGAGCCGCTGTATTTACCAGCCGCTCCTCCTGATTGGGGGGCAGGGGGGTGGAGGGGCGCTGATTGATTTTCACGTTGTATGTGTTGCTCTTCACTGTGGCAGCCCAGAAAGCCCGCATTGAGCCCTATCACTTTTAATTGGCGTTCTCGCCTTTGAAATGCGTGCAGTGATTAGGCCTAGAGAGCCCCCTGCTTAAGCTCCCTCCGTAACATCGCCACCGCTCTGCACATTATTCACATGCACACACACATGCGCACATGGAGCTGGCACATTGTATCTCACTAGCATGTCTCGTACTAATACAGCATTGACCTAAAAATATGTTTCTGGGCACATCAAGACAAAAACAGGATCTTCATAAAATACTTTGATGAATACATGACTCCAAACACCCACCTGTGCTCCAGCAGAGGATATGTGTCCCCACCAAGGTTTAAACCCAGTTCTCTCTAATTAGTGTGAAGAGACGAGAGGGGAGAGCAACACAGGTAGCTCTCCTCTGACGCCAAAGCCCTGGTAGACAGGCAGACACAAGAGTCGTCTCATCCTGCTCAGAAAAAGAGACCAGCATGTTCTAAAGCATTCAGCACCAGCTTAAGGCTTATTCTGGGTGTCAGAAACTTTCTGGTGATCACCCAGACCTAGCCCCCCTCTTTTTTTTTTCTCCAACAGACATGGCTCTCATTTCTTCAAGTTTAAAGCGTGTTTGAGGGTATGAATGAGGATAAAGTTGTGATGAAAAATAGAATGCGGAGGATAAGGGAGTGATCTCAGAACATGAAAAGAGGGAGAGACTGAAAAAGTGAAAACGGTAATGACTTTGCCTAGTTTTAGGGTTTGGGGATAGAAACCCAAATGAAAGATTCATAGGCTACTGGAGCTAATAAGTTGCTGGGCTTTTGACGGCTAATGCTAAAAACTGTATCAGATTAGAGACAGAACTTAACACTGCGCAGTACACAGTCCTGATATGGCCTCCAATATTCCACATCACAAAAACAGCAGCAAACTTTGATCAGTGTTCATGTGGGACATCATTTGACCTCATGACCACAGCGCCAATCATGCTGAAAAGGTAGGCAAGCTTATATCCAATCTTTTTACCACAACAACTTGGAATAAAAAGAACTGGTCCTTCACTATGCCCCACCCCTTTTTGATTGGTTGTCAAGTTGTCAGTGTTTTGCTGTGTTCATGTGATGTCAGAAGGTCGTAGTTTCCAAGTTGGGAAGTCGTTCTTCCGTCTTGGTTGATTTAATGAGCTTTGAGGTCATAAAGTGTGAACATGGAAGCTACAAAGAAGAACAGCTGCATTTTAATGCCTCAAGTGTTTAAACAAGAGGCTGATAACCTTTTCCAGTTTATTTATATATTTAAAAGTTATTTAAATTTTTATATATTTGATATATTAATTTTTTTAAAATTTAAATATTGAATTTAGTTCACTCTACAATGACAGTTTTCAACATTAATACCATTTTACACTTTACATGTTATTGAAAATGTATATTTAATATGTGAATTTATGAAAGGTTTCTTACCATTGACTAAACATTGATTTTTGTTCGCCATGTTTATGCATTTATGACGTCAAGTCGGCAACTCCAACTTGACGTCTTGACTACTAACAACGTTAGCAGTGTTAGCATACTCGCCTGGCATGCATAATAGTTTAAAGTTTGCTTGCTTGCTTGCTACAGTTAATAGATACAGATACTAATATGTGCAACTACTAAAAATAAATGATAACTACAAGAAACAAAATAACGAAATATAGAATTCATTACGGTCAGTTGTTGACACTGTTTCCATGGTTTGCGACATTTCAACTTGGCAACTTGTGTATATATTTGAAATTTCCCAATTTCCCACTCTTAATTACCACTCTGGAGGGCTGTTCATGTATTTGTAACTCATGAATATGGTAAATATAATATTTCCAAGGCATGTGAAAGCAGCATTACCATGGAGCCCAAACTGTATCTACCTGCAATCCCTGAAGAATTATTGTATAATCTGAGGAAAAATTAAAAAGCTATTTCACAGAGACCCAGACAGAAGGGCCAAAAATATGTGCTGAAGGATATATCAAGGATGTCAAACCCACCCCCAAGGAAACTTTTACAGATATTCTTCCACTGGTAGGCGGACTGGGAGCTCCGGGAGAGCCCAAACACTATTCATCTGTACACACTGGGATGACACACAGTTGGTCAAATATCCTCAAAGTTTCTCTTATTCCCCTCACTGGTCCTGTAAAGCAGAGTAGGTGTTTATTCACTGTTAATCATAATAAAGAAAAAGTATCATCATTCAGTAGGCCTTGCAGTAGGCTTGGGAGGTATGTAATGTTTCATTCCTTCCTGATATTTCATGAGGATATATGGTATCTGACGGTATAAGTGTGCAGCGCTAACACCCAACCTGCTGGCAAGTGTGCTACTAACTTTCAGCTTTTCAGACTAATAAATACACAAGAAAAACCCACAAAATGTTTAGATAACAAATATTCTCACGCCTATTTTCCTTATTAAACAGAGAAATACAAACTTTGAGTTGAGAAATCAACTTTCTCTCGGTCACTGAAGACTGACAAGGCTTAACTGCCTTGTTAACTCATCAAAAAACACACTTCATTCAAACTCTACAGAAACAAAATAAAACTCACCCAAACTGTCTTAGTTCTTAAGTTCACTGTTCCAACAATCAACAGCTCCAGTTTGGTAGAAATAAATCCTTAATTCACAAAGTTAGATGCTAAAAAGTGCTGTTACTCCTCACGATCTCTCTCTGCCTGCTGGCCACCGGCTGTTTACAGTCCTGTAACTTCTCCCTCCACCATTAGGTGTCACTGTGTCTTTCAGCTCAGCTGCCTGTTCCATCAGTAGAAACTGGAGACTGAGCTCTGGTGGTGCCTGCTGTGCACTACATAATGTGAGGTTTATAGAAAAAGGAGCACCTGTATTTGTGACGGTATTAAAAAACAGACCTTAGGGATTTCTAAATACCTTCTTATACTATACTACCATGATAAAGCCCAGTAGCTAATGGGCTAACCCTACACTTTTCAGGGATAGATTTTAGTTTTGGAACGGAGAATAAAGGTTTCTAGTCTTCCAATCTCTTCAGGTATGTGGTATCATTATTACACGACTAGCCCCAGGCACGTTTAACTCCAAAGCCACAAATCCAGCCTGAGAATGAAGACAATCTGAAGCAACTGCATGACAGTCTATGGAACAAAGTCATGTTATTGGACCCTTGTCAGAGTTGGCCAATGCTGTACTATGATTGGCTAGTCCGCATTGATGGACAGGACTTAACGAAGGGTCAGTAAAAAGAAAGGAGAAACAGAGCGGGTTCATTCCAGAAGAATGTCGGTCAACCATTTGCAAACTGAGCCAAGCAGAGGTCTTATTTTCTCACATCCACACACACTACACTGGAGTAAATATGCATTTTCACCAGGGAGACAAATTACACACAGAAACACTAATACAAACAGAAAACTACAATCCACTCTAATCAGATACATGCAGAAGTTGCCTTCATGTTTATGAATCATAGCTATAAGCATTAACGTTTCATTGTCAGAGTTAATCATTAACAATTACTTCTGGTTCATATATGTGCACACACACAATGTACACACTACAATGTGCATGCGCACGCACATACACACACACACACACACACACACACACACACACACACACAGAAATAGAAAGATTATTTGTTACAAGAAGGAATGGGATTTATAAGTTATCACACAAATATTAGAAACAAATGATATCAGTGAGAAGGGGGTGAGTAAATAGAGCTTTCTTTGTTATCAACACACAATATGAATCATGAGTGTTTACTTAATTGATTCAATTACATTCCCACCTGTCTGCCTACTCTGTCATCCATCCCTGCACTGTTAATATTCAGTTTAAACTAGATGGATGAAGGAGGCTGTTATTGGACGTAAAGCCTGCTGAATTTCATCCTTTTTAGCACACACATCAATTGCCAATTAGATGTGACACACAAATATTAGGAGAACATTTGTTCTCGTGCAATGAACTCGCAAAGAAGCAAACTCTTGCTACAGAAGTTTGCTTGTTTGGTAGATGTAAGATGGCGTTGTTCCCTTGTTTTTAATAGCAAAAAGACCGCAGTACACAAGGAGGTAATTTATGTGCAGCTTGATATTACTGATTGTAAGTGAGCGAGTTCACTAACTCTTAATTGGGAAATAAATCACACCGTTGCCATAGTAACAAACACTTAAAAATGGTAATGGCAAAATGAGAGTGTGCTGATAGTGTCTCAGCATGTCGATGTGGTGTGTGAGTGTGTTTCTCCAGCTCATTACCATAGAACCTTGTTAGTGTGGCCACTATGTTCTGTGTATGCTATTTTGTCCATATTGCTCTTACAGAAAGAGCTGCAGGCTTGCTCATTTAAAACACTGACAAATGTTGAAATAACTATGTAGTTCATCACATATAGTGAACCAAAAAATAATCATCATTAGGTCTCACATTCTGCCCATCATTTGTCCCACTTAGCCCATTAGTGTTATTATGTACCCCCTTTCTTTACTACTATTATTTTTTTCTTCACCTTCATTCATATCTCCTCTTGCCTCATGATCCTCCAACATGTTCTCATTCCGAAGTCATCAAATATCAGCGTTAGATCCCAACACTAAAAGCCATTTGTTGCATCTGCATGATACGCTGCATATGTGTACGGTGGGTGTTAGTTGAGAACGCCAGAGCCTGTTGCATTTGCATGATACGCTGCTGGACAGCATCAGGTTGAAACCCTGCCAGTAACAACGTAATGAAAGGAGCATGAAGGACCCTATAGGGCGGGCAGTCGGGAGGGGAGGTGGATGGATCCAACAAACCCTGGACTTTTAACGCAGGAGTGTAGTGTTTGCTTCCGGTCTTAATGTTATGTTTTTTTTGTACACCTAACAATGTCTAATCAACCACACCAGCATGTGTGTTTGATCATGTCCTGGCATTGGTTGCCATGTGCTTGTGTTGACATCACAGTAGTGCCATCCTGGAATATCAACAGCAGATGCCGAATGATACCTGGAGCTCTGGACAGTATGGCTTTAAAACAATATTGTGATATTTAAGGCTATACTGTATCACAGTATTGACCTCAATATTTTGAAATGCCCTTTATTTTGTTATTTGTTATTTTTAAAGATATATTTTGGGGGCTTTTACAATGCCTTTATTTGATAGGACAGATATAGCATGAAAGGGGGAGAGAGAGAAGGGATGGCATGCAGCAAAGGGCCGAAACTGGAACCCGCCACTGTGGCAAGGACACAGCCTCTATACCTGCTCTACCAACTGAGCCACTGGACACTTCTGCTGTGTATTTGTTCTGACCTGGCGAGGGACTGTGGATGTGAATTTTGACCCTGCCTTTGGTTGTGCTCGTGCTATTGCTGCACTGATACTGTACCCCCGGCTCGCCCTGATCGTGGTCTTGGTTTTGCCATTGTTGTGATCCTGTCTGAAGCTACACCTGTGTTGTGGGTCCTGGTTGCGCTGATGTTGTGATCATGCTTGACGTGACCCTTTACTGTCATTATTATGAGTCATGTCCCTCTGCCACTCTTCCTGAGGTTTCTTCCATCCCCCCCCATTTCAGGGGTTCTTTTTGGGGAATTTTTCCTTGGTCAATGTGAGGGTCTAAGGACAGAGGGATGTCGTATGCTGTAAAACCCTCTGAGGCAAACCGTGGTTTGTTATAATGGGCTTTATAAATAAAATGAACTTGACTTGAATTAGCTCTAAGCTATAATCTGGTACGGTGCATCAAATGATAACATTTATGTTTTAAACTGTGCATGGTCCCTTTAAGATAAATAAATAAACTAATGTTAACTACTAAAATACAAAATTATTGAGTGAACTGCAAAATTATTGAATGAACTCATTAAGTTAGACTGTTACCTCTGCGCAGTTAAACTTGATGATTTATTGACTGAAATCTGGAAACAAACTAACAGCTCTCTGGTCCATTTATCAATATTATTTGCCTCTAAAAATTACTTGACAATTAAACTTGATGTTCACGATAGTCATTTTATATATTGCACATGGAACAAGCTGCGATACCTCGAGTAGACGTGGAAGTCCACTGCAAAGCAACAACATGTGACAATTTGGAATGAGAACTGAAATTGATTCTCCTCCTGAGCCCTCCCCTCTTCTCCTCAGCCCCCTTCAGCTCATGAAATGGATGCAGGCAGAAATTGTGTTAGATCAATCAGTAGAATGGCCAAACACAGTCTTGCCTGCTTCAATAGACAATTTAATATGGACTCAGTCACAGTGTGGTTACTCCGCCAGGGCGCTGCTCTAAATCTCACTTTGACTCGCTATGATGGATACAGATGTGAAACATGAAAACATGCGTGCTGGTGTATGTGCGCTCCTTTGTCAGTAGGCATGACGGATATGACAGATGATTGGCAGACGGGTGAGCTGCAAGAGGCAGGAGTGATAATAATTATAAGTATAAGTATTTATCTTGGTTAGGTGTAAAGGCTGCCTGTGTTGCATTATGAACTGATAAAAGGCTGAAATGACTTGCAACGCATTTCATCCGTTCAACACCTGCAACACACTTTAAAAGGAGCAGAGCACACGAGATGAAATGTATAATTTAAATGAACGTATTCCATTGCATAAGGTATTTTGTTATGTTTGGCTTTATGGTGATTACAGGGTTTCATTTCACTTAAAGATCTATGTGAAGAAGAGTCAATTAAAGGATATCATCCCAGATAAAACTGAATTTATTGTGCCTTTAAGAAACAGCAGGATTAGTGCAGCATGCATGAAGAAAAAAAACATAATTAAGTATAGGGCTGCCCCTTGAAAGATGGTGATTCGAATCATCAGCCGGAGACCCACAGTCAACTGGGATTACTTCAAGCCAAGTAGTCGTTTTTTTTCTGTGCCGTCTACTGCTGGAAATGTTTTCCTCCCCAGCTTTTTCTGTGGAGTGAGTGCTCTTGACTTTCATGCTACCCTTTGTTTCAGAGAGATGCAGACATGCAGGCAGCAGAACAGAGGAGGAGAAAGGAGAGACCTTCTGAGTAGAGTGGGTGTGTTTAAACCTTTGAACCCAGAGCAAACTGGTTCTATTTCTTTCAAAAACATGGATAAAAAGGCAATGAGCAACTTGGTGTAAAATGTTCCACAAATTGCAAGAAATTAGTAGATTAAAAAAATATAATTTTTTAGTTTGTTGAGGAAAATGTTTAGGGGGAAAAAAGAAAAAAAACTGGTGAAAATGATTACAGCTAATTAGCATAAATACATATGTAAAATTATGTAAGGAATTTTCGAGGTCAATTTTGAATTTTTTTTTTTTAAATTATTATTCATTAATAATTTTCAGGTAATTTTATGGTACTTTTTACTTAATTACTTACTATGGTACTTTTTTTTTTTTTTCAATTTTTGGGTAATTTCTTCTTTTATTGCTCACTGCCTTCTTCCCATGTTTTTGAAGGAAACCGAGCCAATTTGCTTGGGTTTTAAAAAGTTAAGAAAAGTAACATTTTTTTTGTCTTAAATGTGCCAGAAATGACAAACTAAATTATAATGCATTCAACACTTTATGACTACATTCATAAACACACATACTGCTTTCTGGAGCACTTTATCAACAGTCATAAAACATTATACAAAAATGACTTGAAATGAAGTACACGTGAAGTGTGTTATGGCTACAGTTGACTATCTTTATACTAGAGGCTGACTGTTGGGGCTTATCATACATTGGACCTCATTTATCAATCTAACGTACAAACCAGTGCAGACCTAAATGTAGACGTCATAGACATATATTTCTATATTCACATAGAAATTTATCTATATCTATATCTATATCTATATCTATATCTATATCTATATCTATATATTTCTATGTACTTGGTTTTATTTGAATTAATGTTAACTGAATACTGTTACTTTTTCTGCTCTGTGTTGTCTTGTATCTTTTTGTTGTGAATTGTTAATTAAGGTTTTTTTTTGTTTGCATGTGTTTTGCTTGTTTTTTTTCCCCCTTCATTTTTGTTTTTTGTTTTCAAGTTAAATTTTGTGCAAATAAAAAACTAAACCAAAAAAAGTATGTTTCTTGAAACCTACATTACTGTACAGCTATATGTATCCTTAATTTAAAAACACAATATGCTATCCCTTTATCCCCAAAACTACTGTTTTGTTGCTCTGTCGATATGTCCCAGTTACTTTATGAGTGCATTGTAATTGCAAAATAATTGCACTAATTTACACCCTGTGAGCTTAAAACATTCAAACCCAAAAACTAATAAACAGTATTTTTTAAAATGCCACACTGGTTTCATTCTCTCTTTTTCTTTTAGTTTACAGAGACAGGTTTTGCCAGAGAAAGGGCCGGAGGTGAATTTCACGCTGTAAAACGTTTCTCTTCCTGTTCACAGTAGTCCATTGTGTAAATGCTGAGATAAAGTCTTGCTTTCTCCAATTTCAGTATTAATATGTGTTTGGAGTGTTTGGGGTGAAACAATCTCTTTACCAGCCAGCCAAAACACATTGTATCATCTCCTCTTAGAAGGGAGAGTTTATATAATATTCCCACTGCTTGCTGCAGTTGAATTTATGGACTGAGAGAAACTGTGTTCCTCTTTCCTTCTGTCCTCTTCCACAAGCAGAGTCTGTTCATCTGGAGGAAGATGAAAGGATGACTTTTGCTCATTGATATAAATAAATAGAGAGAGAGAGAGGGAAAAGGCGAGGCCGTGTAGGAGGGAAGATATCCTTGGGGCAAAAGGAGTGAGAGAGGGATGAGCCGACCACAGAGAGGAGAGGAGGTTGAGGGTGAAGGTGAGATGAGAGGAGGAGACTGAATAGTGGAGATATGCATAGAGAAAGGACAGAAGAAAGAAAGGAAAAGAAAAGAACAGAGGTAGACCAAGGGGATGAGGAAAAAGGCAAAAAAGAGGAGCGATTAGAGACACAAGTAAGAGGAGGAGTGTGATGGTGAAGCTGCCCCATGAGGAAAACTCCTCACTTTATGAAAATTTTTTTCCACCATGTGTGATTACAAATATCATCATGTGCATGTACTGTGTGTGCAGGAACAACACTGTAAAATCTGACCAGTTGATCTCACTTAACCCTTTAACGCGTAAAATCTTAATTGAATTTAAACTGATTTAAATCTGAGAAAACTGGTTTGATTTCTTTCAAAGACATGGGGAAAAAATGCAACTTGGCAAGAAATGCAAACTGAAAAAAAGCAAAAGGTGACTCATCTGAAAAATTGGCTGGGAGATTAGATATTATAAAAAACGGCCAAAAAAATGTCCATAAAACTTTATTTATATATCTCTTAATTATATATTTAAATTTTGTTTGAGCAAAAATGAATTTAAAAAAATTAGCACTCTTACTAACTTTTACTTACTTTTATGAAGTCGTAGCTTGGTGGAATGACTTAAGTGTTGGCAACTTAAGTAACCCAGTTTAGTCTGACTTAATCATGACAGAGGATTTTGCCAATGATGAAAATGAGGAGATATGCAAGTTCTGTTTTGTTTACATATTTAAGAACATGCAAATATGATTGACTAATTTGCAACCAGCAGAATACAGATTTATAGCACAGTGAACATTGTTTACTGAAGTTGGTAAAACTTAGAAGTATTTATTATTTTACCCTTAGGGACTGTTTGGCACATTTTATGCGCTTTGCATTTTTCATTTTTTGATAATTTTGGCTGTGTTCATGCATATGACATAAATTTTGGTAAGATTGTGTATTTGAATGTGTAAATGAGTGTGGATTTTCAGCTCAGCTCTAAAATACACTGTGGAAACTAAAATGTTACATTCAGACTGTTAAGTGCAAATAATGCTCCAATGAAACCCATTCAAACTGACATGTTTGATCCCACAGCCATCAACGCATAAAAACATGCATTGTATTATTTCTGGGTGTCATTCTCGGCTTTTGAATTAGAATTTGTCATTTTTCCACCTGATGACATCATTTTTAGAAATTCTTTTTTTCTAACCTTATTTGGCACATGGAGAAAATACTAATACTATTTCCACTAGATTAATTGTAACAATTGATTTGCTGTAAATTACTGACATATCCCAGCTGAGGTAAGCCAAAGAAAAAAAATCTACTTTGCATGTAGTATGTTGAAAATAATTCATACTTTTGTGTTGTTGTTTTTTTTTTTAAATCTAAAATCATGGTGGCATCATGACAAAAACCTGGCATTTAGAGGGTTAAAATTGTGAAAATTAATGACTATTTTATGATTATGACTAATTTTGGTTAAAAAAATAACTCAGTGAAAGTAGGAAATAATATTAATGAATAATATATTTAAAGCTTGATTTTGAAAACTGCATTTTGTGTTCGGTGAGATACAATGTGTATAATATTTAAGCAGATTTTAAGGGTTAAACTTGTCCTTTTTAAGTTGCAACATCACAAAATTAAGTAAATATAACTACAGTTCATGTAAATCTAACAATTATTAAGCTAACATACTGTGTATTAAAATGCTTATGTTTACAATGTTTTACATTTTTCAAGGCAGTCGGTTTCCTTTTTTTTCTTTTTTTTTTTAGTAAAATCAACTTGTCTGATTTTACAGTGAATGTATGTGAACAGAAATGTAGGCTTTTGTTGTTGCCTACCTGCTTGCATGTCCATTTGCATGCATGTCTGTGAGTGAGCTGGAATTTTTCATTAGTGTTTCTTGGTTTTTATGAGCTCATCCGTCTGCATCACCTACAAGCCTGCCTGCTTTTCCAATGTATGGCTGTGGAGGAGATAGTCTTTATCTCCTCTACGTGTGCTTTTTGAGGTACATTTATATGAAGCCCCAGTTAACCTTTCTTTCCTGTCTAAAGCCATGCATTGTGACATTTTATTAACTGTGGCAGGTGATAGATTACCACACTTCCCACAGTAAGATTACATTACCTCTCTGCTTTCTCCTTTTATTGCTCTTTCCCACCGTGCCTCCTCTTCCCTCCTCCTCATCCTGCATCCTTACCCTTCCTTCTTTTTTCCCTCTTCTTCCTCCTCCTCCTTCAATTATCCCTCCTCCTTCCTACCTGACTGAATCCACCAAAGTAATTATGCTAAAGAGAACAGGGGACAGGGAGAAATGAAGGGATAGCAAGTGAGAAAGGAAGGAACAAAAGTGCAGCAAAAAAGATAAGATCTCAAAGTAAGACCATTTTCTGACAGCAACACAAGGAGAATGAGAGGAGACATCCAAAGAGAAAGAGAGAATTAAGAGAGAGGATAGAAGCAGGGCTGAATGTGGGGAGTAAAAGAGGGATGTGGTGGGGTTGGGAAAGGTTTTTACACTCTTTAGCTTGCCAAAGAGCACTCCACGCCAAGAAGGAAATCCCATCTGGCTGCAGTGATGGCGGCATGGTCACGGTCTCCAACACACATGGAGGACTTTAATGATACCTTTGGCCATTTTCAGCACAGGAGGGGGAGCACTTAGGTGAGGGGCTGGTGAGATAGATGTGTGGGAGATGTAATAATAGAATAAAGGTATGAGTAAAACAGAAAAATGTACAGAAACAGAGAGATGTAAAATTGAGATCAGATGCCTACAGCATGTCAAGTGAAATCCAATCAGTGATGATGGTAAATGCAGTCAATTTAGGCAACAAATTCCTCAGTATGTGCTGTATTGACAGAGAAGCTGAGTTTTTCCCTCTTGCACAGCCATTATTGTATTACCCACATACACAAGGATTAGCCCCCAGGAAGTGCGCCAGGCTTTGAAGCAAATTTTGCACAGTGGTCAAAAGTGGAATTACACTGTGCAGGTCCGTCACATGATGCCATGGGGCCGAGGAAGACTTTTTTTCCATTGTCTCAGGTAAGGTTTAAATGAGAACGGCCCTACTTAAAATGTTTTCGCCTTCATATGATATTCATATGATAACACTGTGAGAACGTTCCTTGTATACATGGATCTGCAAAAACAACCGACTGGCCGATGATTTTTGAAGTGGTGTTGGTTGTTGTTTTTATAAATTCATATTATTTTTTCTACTTTCATTTTACTAGGAAATTGTCCAGAATTAAATAACAGGTTAAAGATGTGTGTTAGTGGTTTAGAGATCCCCAGGATTACCTTTTTAACAGTTTTCATATCAATTTGTTCACAGTCCGTAGAAGTTTTGTTTATACATTTGTTGACAATATCAATAATTTCCTTCTCCTCACCCAGTTTAAGGAACATGGAGCTTTCATTTATTGCTATTAGGATGCCACCATTTGTTCTGCAAGATTTGGTCCAACATTTGCGAAAAAATTTATTGAACCTGTTCACTATTTCCTCCATATTATTAGTGTTTCATTTTCAGTAAAATATAACAGGCATATAGTATGTCCCGAGCCAATTCTAATAACCTTATTTAATATATTCCATGTGCCTTTCATATTATTTTTATTGGCTTCTAATATTTTACAATAGTATTCTTTCTTACATATTTTCATGATATTAGTTAACTTATTTTTATATTTCTTGTATTTTTTTTTCATTTTCAATAGTTCTTTTTAAAAAAGAACTATTTGCAGGCACTCTGCAATCCCTTAGTAATCCACTGATTATCTGTATATTTATTTTTCCTTTTGCCTTGTTTAATTGGGCAATTTTTGTCATATAATAATTTAAATATTCTTAAAAAATCATTATAGGCTACACTGACATCTTTCTATATTCTATTCTTTTTTATTTTACATCTTTGTATATTGAGTCCCAGTCATATGCCAACAAATCATTTTTAAAAGCATCCATAGACACTGCTCTTCTCAGCCATCTGAATTGGGGTCTATGGTCCTTGTATTCATTTTTATAGTTACATTCATAGACAACAAAAACTGGTAAGTGGTCAGTAATCTCATTAATTAACAGTCCACCAATAAGTGTTGCACAGTGTGTGGTAATTCAGCTTGGTCTTGTGATTTTGGGATACAAACTGAGACTATGCAAAGTATTAATGAATGATCTGTCTTTATGTGCTTATTAAAGTTACCACAGCTAAACATGTCTTTCTGGTGTGTTATAGCAAATATGTCCTCCATCCATTCCTTGAAAGTTTCAGTACTGGAGCCTAGTGCTCTGTATATACAGCTCACAATAAAGTTTCTCTTTTTTTCTATTGATATCTCTATTGTAACACATTCTGATAGATTATCAATCACAGATACGATGTTTCCACCATCTTGAATTCTAAAGTCTAAATCGAGGTCCATACCTCTTTCACAGTTGATCCAAGTTTCTGAGATTTCAATGATAATGAAAGCCTGTGTGAATTGACTGAGGTAATACTTGATATTTTGGAAATTGGCATACAGACTTTTACTGTTAAAGTGGATTATTGATATTTTGTTAGCAGATTTAACAGAATCCTTAAACTTTTCATTTGTGTAATAATGACAGTTGTTGATATTATGAAAAAAGTTGTTATAAGGGTCAATGTTATTTTCAAAGTCCTGGGAGAGATATTCATTGTATTGAAAGGTTGTTAGTTCATCAAGATCATCACATTCAGCAATCCTTTGTGCCAAGTGGCTCTGGTCAGAAGGCATGACTGTTTTGCTTGTGAACATTCAGAGGTCGGCATACCTGTCTGATGCTTATATGTCTCCCGCTGGTTTTGGAGTGCTGCTGCGGGGATGCGGTGTGTTGCTTCTTGGATGGATGATCAGTTTATTGTGCCTTAAATAGGCTATATCTCCTCTCTCTCACGCAGCTCTCAGCTCTGGCATCAGCTCCTTCCTCTTTTGTCTCACAGAGTGAATAAAGTCTTCATTAATATAGATTTTTGTGCCATTAAGACACTTGGTGCACTTTACTACCGCAGATCTGTCCTTGTATCTCAAGAATTTTACTACAATGGGTCTCGGCCTATCTCCTCTGGGTTTCCCTGTGCGATGGGCCCTCTCTATTTCGATCAACTGTTGCAGGTTTAGTTTTTCAGCCAGTGCCTTCTTCACTTTGTTTTCAATCTTTGCCCAGGTTTCATCCGGCGACTCCACGATCCCATCAATGACCAGGTTGTTTCGTCTGGATTGCCCTCAAGATACTCCAGTTTGTCCATGACAGCTAGCAGACTGTTGCGCACTTTGTAAACATCAGCCTGTATTGAATGCCATCGCTCACTTTGTTTGGCGTTCTCAGTTTTAATATCGTCCACTTCCTTTTTTGTGAACTGTAGGCTTGTTTTTAACTCCTGAACTTCCTTTGATAGCATATCCAGTCTGGAGTTAGATGAGTCCATAATAATTTTCACAAATCCTTTAAAGTTGTCATGTTGTTATTGTAGTAAAGCAGTGAACATCTCTTTTTGAGATGAACATACAGAAGAAATACCTCCATCCTGCAATGAAGCACTTGTACACATTGCAGAGGCTGAACTGACTGAAAAGGAGGAAGAGGAACCACAAGCACCAAAGTTGACGCATCTGTTTGGATATGGGAGGTATGTATAGAAGCAAAATATCTAGAAAATGATTTGCTGTGCTTCAATTTCAGTTGATGCTCCTATCAACATAATCATAATCCTTGTTTTCTTCACCTCGGCTATCTTCGAAGTATTACCACTGCACTTTTACGTTGGACAACACAAAGAAATAATTCAGACCAACTTGATGCAGAATGATGAAAAGGCAAATAGACTGCTCTTGTATAGCACTTTTCTAGTCTTCTGACCACTGCTACACAAATGTACATCTTAACAATGGAAACAGACATTAAAGCATTATTAAAGCCTTATGAGTGAACATGTGAGGCCCTGTGGCCTCACATTGTATCTCATCTCATATCACTCACCATGTGGCTCCTACTCTGCAGCTGGCCTTCTCATAGACCCATGACAGGGTGATAAGGATGGTATTTAAATAGTTAGAGGCATATGGAGTGTGTCTTGCTTGCCATTGCTCTGGGAATATAGACGTGGATCTTTTATTTGGCTGGGGTGTGACAGGACATGTCATGGCTCTACTACTCTGTTGTGAAATTTCTAGGTCTTCCAGTATTTGTAGGAAGCTCAGTTTGGCTTTAGTTTTATTTCTAGCACTTGGTCTCTTAATTTCAGCGACCAAACTCAACAAGAACATCTCATATTAATTTTTAGGGGGCTCAGGTGCACCGCGCTATTTGGGCCTGCTTCTGTGACTGCTGCTAGATGTGCTGGCTTGTTGTGGTGTAATTTGCTCAGTCTGGGGACAGTTGCATCCACCTGCCTACCTACCATCAAAAACAATTTTAACTGTAGCGTACTATAAAAACATAAAAGCAAAAATAATGATTGTTATCACTGGCTTTATAAGGTTAAAGAAATCAAGACTATAAAGCACTGAGGACTGACCTTTTGTTTGGCATATGAGGCAAACGGAGTGACATGTAAGCATTCACCTTACACTTAGGAGAAGGCACAGTTGCCAGTGCAAACAAGTATACCTGTGACATCATCAGTCAGCAGATGATGAGGACTGACATGCCCCCAACAAGTGAGGATGACTGGAGAGGAGAAGCACAGAGTTTATTTGAAAAGTGGAACTTTGCTAATTGCATCGGTCTGATTGATGGAAAATACATTTGCATTTAGACTCTCCCTCACTCTGACAGCATGTATTACAATTATGGAGCTTTTCTGTTGTCCTGATGGCCTTGGTGGATGGAGAGAACTGTTTTGGGTGATCTACATTGGGAAATGTGGTAGGTCCTGTGATAGGGGAGTCTTTGCTGGGTTAATGCTAGGCAGAGGACACCCTCAGTGTCTGTGAAGCTGTTGTTATACCCAGGACTGAACATCAGGGTAACTTACCCTTCACAGTGACAGGAAATGCTGCGTTCTCTCTGAAAACCTATCTGATGAGGCCCTATCCTGGACGCAAGGTGCATTTTTTAATGAACAGACTCTTATGAGCAAGAAATGATGCAGAAAATGCCTTAGGCATCCTCGCATCCAGGTGGCGGATCTTACAGAGAAGGATCTACCTCCCCAAAAAAAATATGTATGCCATTGTGCTAACAACCTGTATTTTGTGCTCAAACCCACAGAGGTCCAAAGATGGCTTGGCAAGCAGGAAGCAAACCCACTGGAGGACTGGGGGATAACTGAGGTAGGCAGGCAGCACATGCAGTGAGGGGCAAGCTCAAGAAATATCTCACATGTGCCGCCACACTAAATAACGTACAATCCCGGAAAGGGGGGATTGGTCTCCCCTCTGGACCTGTATAAAATATAAAGGCGCAATGACATGACCATGGGCAGCAGGGGTGTGACGTTTTGATGATGAGATTATGTGTGTGACCCACCACAAGCTGTCAGAGTTGTTTCATTCTGATTACACAATATTGTAAGAAACAGCAGAAAATGGCCCCCTCCGTTGTTGGATAAACCTACCTACTATTTTCCAATATCCAATATCACGCCAACACATGCTTTACATCTATTGACCCCCTCAATACACAGTTTTACTGAAAAAAACAATGAGGCAAGAACCAAAATATCCATGCTACAAAAAGGCAAAGACCAGTGCGGGCTAGAAGCTCTTCCTGTACTACCCAACTAATCAAATGCATTGCCTTACTTAATGGATTCACCAAACAAACCAAAATGTCCCATGGCTATACCCAGGACAACTATTTTTTGAAAACATCTCATTTTCAAGTCTACCTCTCCTCAACACAACCATCAAACAACATTCTGCAATCTCCACAGCTTTGACGGCCTGGTGGAAAGTCCTCAAGATTTTTGATTCCATCCCAACACCATGTAAACACACTCATGTTTGGCACAACCCTGTCACACGCAGGCCAAAGCAACAGGTGGGGACATAACATCTACCGCAAGACCATGTTGGTCAATCAGAAGCTTGAAGACATTACAGCAAAAGGCACAACAACAACAACAATGGCACATCGCAGGGAAGAACTGACTCTGAATGTGAGTTACTCCTCAGTGTCACGCGTAAATATAAAGCGAACAAAACTCAAGAAAATGTGGACAAGGAGTCTTGCCAATCAAAGTACAGCGATATCCTAGCTCTTTTCCTTGAGCACTACTGCTCTAAGACATCCCTGGAGTTTCCTCATCGCAAGGATGATATAACCACAACCATCGTCATATGAGGCCATATGAATAAAGGTAAGCATTAGACGGTAATGACAGAGTAGATAACAATCCACACTCTGATGTCAAACAAAGGAAACAAGCCAAAACCCCCGGTTTTCCTGTCCACACATGAACACTGAAAGCAGAGTTTCCAGAGGGTCTGTTTTCAGTGACCTAAAAACCTGTTTGCGTGTGGCCAAAGGCCAAATTACATACAAAAAGCTACATTTTTCAAAATACCCGTGTGCGTGTGGATGGACTAGGTCTCAATCTTTACAGCACCCCTCTTTACCATCACACATGGGCACAAAAAGATGTCACACACCTTCACCACCTTTTCTGTCTGTTACACAGGCTTCAAAGATACCTTGACAGTTCCATCAGCTAACTGGAACATGGATCTAACCATCTCTCCATCAACTGACTTGTGGATAAAAATAAATAACAATATTTTGCCAACACCCAATACAGACCTACAACAACACCTAATTCAAAACAAAATCATCCAGAGTACATTTTATACAATACCTTCAGTTACCACGCTCCTCTTTTATGGAACCATCTTCCAGTTTCGGTCAGCGAGGCAGAAAGTAAGTAAAACACCTTCTGTCTGTCATGAGGGGGACAACAACACACAGGCCTGTTTCTGTAACAGGTCCTGGATTTCTGCTGAGAAGTAATCCCTCTCCTCCTGGGAGGATAGATTACCTCTCTGATGTCCATTAACAGAGGAAGAAGGCGGCAGAACCGGACAGAATAGCCCAGTCTGTGGCTTGGGACACACTGCCTGGTGTTTTAAAAATTAGGTTGACTCTATACCACCTTTTATTACAGTTTCAATGTCTTTATTTATCACAGAAATAGGAAATACAAATATATGTTGTCCTCAAACTTTCCTGCTTCTATGTCAAAATTAGAGCCCTCTGACAATGTTTCAGTCGACAGAATCCCATCAGTTGCTGACACAAGGCAATTTATTGTCAAACATTTGCAGCACTGTGTTATTAACAATGCACGAGCTCATAAATGAGGGAATACAGTTCTCATAGCAGCAGGCTGCCCTGCAGCAGATTCAATGTGAATACTGCAAGTGTGCAACATGCTGCAGTTTGGTGAGATTGCCATCACATGCTGCTCATGCATGCAGTGTGTTCTAGGTGTGAGCATCCCGTCCATCCATTTGTGAACGTGCAGTTGCATCATCACTCCCTGTAAAACTGGGTCAGGGGACAAGTAAGGTGATGAGCTGCGGGCAGCAGCTCTGGCCCTTTCAGTCACCAGACCCTAATAATTGGTCCCTAATTATTCCTTCAGCTTCACTCGGGTTCTCGGGCTGTATTAATACTATATTAGCTGCTATAACATACCTGTCATACTAGAACAAGTAAAGCTGTATCAGCAAAAATCCTGTGTTTTAGATCGCACGAGCGTGCAGTTTTTGCTAATTATTTCAATGTTGTATTTTAACAGAAGGATTGTATTATTCCTTATGTCAAACATAGTCTCACTTTAAAAGGCTTTGCTTAAAGTGGATTTTAACTTTTGGGACAGATGTAAAGTCATGCAGTTGAACAGATGACTTTCATCATGAAGAGCAGAAAAGGGCATGTCAGGCCATTCAAACTACGCTGTAATTAACAGCTGGCAATCTGCTTCCCCAGACTAACTGTCGGTAGGGGCCCACCTATCACACTAATTTGACAGACAGGTTTTGGATGGGATTTGGTCCACTGAGAGACGACCACTCACCAGTCCAGGCAGTCACCCTCATAGAGTCTGACACCAGACTGCTTCCCTCTAATTCAAACTTCACATCCAATCACTTTTCATTTCCTCATAACTCCTGTTAGATCCGGCCTCGCTCCCTGTACTCCCATTAGGTGATTGTGTTTTAATTTGGAGTAGTGAATGAGCTATTAGCAGCTGCTGACACATTACCCTAGTAATGTTTGAAAGGGGCAAAGCAGCTGTGAATCTATTGTCACTCACTCACTCACTCACTCACTCACAAGCCCGTTCTCACTCCAACTTAGTCAGAAATGTCAGCTTTGTCAGTGGTTTCGATGTATGATCGTGACGCCAAACGCCATCTTCCGCCATCCAGCTGCATTCAGGTTGGACGACTTCACTTGAGAACGTGGCCAGACAGAACTGGTTGCATATCCATAAAAATGCTGAAGGACAGTGTCAGGTAATAATAATACTGGCAACAATATAATATAAGGTGCATGATTGTGCTTATATGGCAGGTGGTTGGGGAGGTGGATGGGTCCCACAAACAACCAACTTTTATGCAGGAATCTGGAGTTCGCTTCCTGTGTGGATGTGGGGTTTATTTCTACACCTTACCATGTGCCTCTTTTGCCTAAACCTAACCATCCATGACTTTGTTGCCTAATCCAAACCATCGAGAAAGTCTGTGTTAGTTGCCATGTGGTGTTGTGTATACATGCATCATCCCACCATGTGCATTTGTTGACATCACGGTACAGCATCCTGGAGCGTAAACAGCAGATGCAAAAGGACACCTAACACATCATAAGTTGACGCAGAGGCTCACTGAG
The DNA here is from genome assembly GCF_008729295.1 of Plectropomus leopardus. Taxonomy (NCBI): domain Eukaryota; kingdom Metazoa; phylum Chordata; class Actinopteri; order Perciformes; family Serranidae; genus Plectropomus; species Plectropomus leopardus. The sequence goes on from NC_056466.1 coordinate 35,744,336, forward strand.
GGAGCAGCACCATGTCACAAGTTTAGATGAGAACATGTTGCACACACTCAGTCAGTAAATGATGTGTGTGCATATTTATATTTGGGGCGGCTGTGGCTCAGAGGTAGAGCGAGTCGTCCTCTAATCGGAAGGTCAGCGGTTAGATCCCCGGCTCCTCCGGGCAACATGTCGTGGTATTCTTGGGCAAGATACTGAACCCCAAATTGCTCCTGATGCTGAGTTACCAGAGTGTGAGTGCGTGTCAATGATTACTGAATATCAGGTGGCACCTTGTACAATAGCCTCGGCCACCAGTGTGCTGCACTGCCCAAGTCTGCCTCTTCTTCTACTAACATATTCTCATTCCAAGTCGTCGCATTTTGCCGCTTTGCAGTGGACTTCCACGTCTACATATTATACTGTAGGTATTGTTTTGCGTCTGCTATGTATGTTCTGGGATGGCGCTACTGTGATGTCTACAGATATAGTGGGATGATGTTGCACATGGTTATCTTTGTGCAACAAAAGCACATGGCAATGAGTGCTGGAGCATAAACAAATGCACATGTTGGCATGGATAGTTAAAAGTTAAGCAAAATCGGCGTATGGTAAGGTGAAGAAAAAAACCCTCACATTCAGATGGGAAGCAAACACCAGACTCCTGCATGAAAGTCCAGGGTTTGTTGGATTGATCAGTGCTCCTTATATTATGTTATTACCCACAGCATTTCAACCTGATGCCATCCAGCAGCGTTTCATGAGGATGAGAAAGATGGCTTTTGACATCTTAAGCTGACATCACTGTAAAAGTGGCGGTATTTGACGACTCTGGAATGAGAACAGGCTGGAGAACCACAGCACAGAGAAGCTGAGCGAAGCAGCTTCCTATGACGGTAGGTTTGAAAGACTTGTTCCTCTACTCTGATCACATATTCACAAGTTGGCTCAGAGGGAGAAGGATGGAAAAATGCAGACAGTATTTTTTTTTCTTCTTCTAAGGGGAGGCACAGAGCTTTAGTTAAATTAATTGCAGTACCAGGACATGTCAATGCGTTATAAGCATCTGCTTGGCATCATAGTCGACTGGCAGCTAGATAGAAACCTTATCAGAAAGATAAAAAGTAAGAAGAGGATGCAGAGATGTAAGGATGACAGTGGGAGCTAGATGGCAAGAAAAAGAGAGAAGTAAAGAGGAGAGGAGAATGGGAAATGAGTTGGACAAAGAGTAAAAGGACCACTAAGAAGGTAAAATAATGGTGTTCAAAGTTTGTCTTATCTGTGAAAATGGAGATCTTATATCTTCCTCACTAATCACTGAGCTGCTTCTGATAATCAGAGCTGTTTGACTGGTAACCAGCCAGCAAACATCACAATTGATGTAAAATAAAATAGAATAAAACCTCTCTATTGGCTGCTTTTCTGTCCATTTAGTGCCATTTTGCAAACCTTCCCTCTTCTGCACATTCCCAGTAGGATCCCAGTTTTAACTTTAGGCACTTCCTCCATCTTCAACTCTGTCTCTTAAAGCGTGCCCTCTATTTCTCTCTTCTACATTCTTTTGTTTTAGACAAGCAATGTGTTGCTTTCATCTGTTTCTCATTTTCTTCCCTTTTTGTGTTTTTTTAGCCTATTCCTCTTTCCCAATCGAATTCTCTTACTTTATATTATTCTGTAGCACCTCTTTGTATATCTTCTCTCCTTTTGCTGCACTTCGCTTGTACTGCGCCGATCAAATTCTGATCACATCTTTCTATCAAAGATGCCAACCCTCCAGGAGGCCCTACTTTCATGTGATGAAACTTGCTTATAATCCTTTCAAAGCTGTAAAGCCAAGGCAGAATATTACCACTCCACATTATGACCTTCTACTTACACAACACTTCTCTGCCAGTTCTCTGACTCGGAAAGTACTCACTGTTCTTGACTACAAGCTGCAAAGCAAAAGGCACTCAAATTAACATTTCATATTATGTCAGCAGTGGAAGTTGGTACAATGGAAAGGACAATGTCAACATGATAAAATGCTGCATGTTAGCAGTTCGCTCTATGTAATACACTGCACTGAATCATATCTATATCCTTCTCTAACACCCAATTTAAACTAGGAATCAAGTTCAACTTATTTTTATCACTTGCAAACATATAAGCAGGTTGCATAGGTGAGAACATCACTTTGTGATGTAACGTATGTGATACAGCATTTAATAGTTACTGTCATTGCCAGGTTACTGTCCCAGGAGTTGTCCAAGGTACGGGTCTAAGAAATTGTCAGTTTCTGTCATTAAGGTGCTCTATCTTAGTGAGACCATCCTTATGACATCAGTTCAACATTCTGTTTCTCTCTCTGTATCAGTCGGCATCAAAGATGGATGATGCACCCCCACTTTCCCTCGCTATGCTAAAGTTAAGTTAAAGTAACCGAGATACCGGTGTTGCCATCTTGCACTGGTGACATCATTCAGAGCTGGAGTCTGGGCAGTAGCGATATCCGTGGTGGGGGAGTTCCCGCCAAAACACCTGTCACACCAATCTTAAGCAGTGTCATTGAATGCAAATGCATGAATTGGCTGTAAATCATGGAGGAAAATCCCCCCTTTTGTAGAATTGAATAACTCATTAAAACCAAACTTATCATACAAACGATCACTTAAACAAATATCAGGGTAATGAGGACTACCTTCAGTGACAGAGATCATTTTTGGGAAAAATTCATTTTGTGTGTACTTTGAGGTTTTAGTCAAGCCTATGTCCCATACACTAACATGGAGGAGCGGGCTTTAGGACATATACTGCAGACAGACACCAGGGGGCGATCCAGATTGAAAAGTGTGACTTTGGGAAACTGTAATGTTGTCCAATTTAAATACAGTCTATGGTTTGGACAGAAGTGCACATTAGAAGCAGGAGGGAAGTGTGCGACTGACTGAAGAAAGCAGCAGCATCATCAGCTCCTGCTGAAAACATTCAATTTTCTGTTTTAAAATGAGATAAACCTCTACTTTTTTTGGACAAAATAAGTCAAGTCAAATCAATTTTATTTATAAAGCCCATTATCACAAAACACGGTTTGCCTCAGAGGGCTTTACAGCGTTCAACAATAAGAAGAGGAAACTGTTGTTTCAAGGAACTACCTCCCAGGAAGAAATGAGAGCAGCAAGAAATTTGGAAAAAATCTTCTTAGCTAAAACCTTGCAGAAGAGCCAACCAACTGCCAGCTAACTGCCAAAGTGACAGTTCTGTCTGCTCACTGGCTTTTACTCTGTGTTTTAACAAATGTTCATTTCCTCTCCACAGGAATCCACCACAGATAAGGTTTATATTATTGAGGAGGCCCTTAATTCATTGACATCCTTTTATGTTTGTCTCTCCCATCTTTAATAATTATTGTTTTCATTTTCGGTGTTCAAAATTAAACAGTTTAGTGTCATATAAATCAGTCAGTTTATTTAATTATTTTTTTTTTTATTCAATGAATTCTGGGGGGTGGGGGTGAGGAATGCCATTTTTCTTTCTTTTTTTTTTTTTTAAATTGTTTAGTAATTCATAGTTGTGTTTTTAATTGTTTACACTGACTGTATATATGTTTAGTTGTATAACTAATGTTCAAATATTTCAATGAGGCCGAGGATGTATTTCTTTGTAATTTACTGTGTAAATATTCAGATGCTTATACTTTATACTGGTTATTCTTTGGAAAATACAAATATTTGTTTTTAGTGCTGCTTCTATATTTTTGGCACCTTCTTTCATGGAAAGGTGGAAAGGTTTTCACAAGATTAGACAAAGAAGAAGCATAGAGAGGCAAGATATGATATCCAGAATGACAGAATTCATTGTGAGTTCAAAGTGTTCAGGTCAATATTGAACTAATGATGAGGTAATTATCTCATACGTTTCTTAGACTTTTTCAGTGATACAACTATTTCAGTACCTAGTCCTTGACTGCAGCATAAAAGCCATTTTTTTGTAACATATATATACGAATGAGGCCGAGGATGTATTTCTTTGTAATTTAAACACGTTTATGCCACTTATTTCTCTTTGTTGGATATCTACATGTAAATTATATCTCTGTTTTGTCCTTTTTAAGTTGGTGGATGTGGATACAAGGAAAAGGAGGGAACACAGGGATTGGCTAATAATCAAAGGTGTGGCAGGAACACAAGCATGGAGCAAACAAGACTAAAAGACAGCAGGTGTAGAAGACTCTGGAAGACTCGGAAGACACTGAAAACAGGGAAGGACAAATAAAACAGGAAACAGAACATTAGTGACAACACAAAGAGAAAACACAAAGTCCACAATATAACACAATACCTGGTATCGTGCTGATACAAAGTTTGAGTTTAAGCCTATTTGTATTTTTAGCAAAGTCTGCATCAATATACACATCTGTGGTCTACACAAGGTTGTGGCACCAAATTCCCTGCAGTCTGGACATTGTTGTGGTGCACATATCCCCGGGTATGGACTAGTTATTTATACTTCTTTTTTTTCACTCATCATTGGTTTAAATCACTGCATCTCCTGACAAGAGCACTGCTGAATTTCAGCTTGCATGCACATCTTTTTGTTTGAGCATTGTTAAAACAGAGCATCTAATTTTGCTGTGTTACTGTGAAGCAAGTGCAGTGAGATGCTCAACAGGTACCTCATGTTTCCTGAGTACAGCTTTTGTTTACATATGATGTGCATTGTTGACTCCTAGTTTCTGCAAAAACAAAACATTTCCACACCGCTGATTCGTACCTGAGTACATGATGTTCTCCTCATTGTCTTTCTCTTGTCTGCCTGCCATTATCTCTAGCTGTTTGACTGGGACACAGAATTTCAAAATAAAGGCGTACCCGAAGGAGAATGATATGGATTTAAAAGTTTTCACTTTGCGTTGATGATACTGGATTGTTGCTCCTTGTATCGATGTATTAGTCCAGATCGACAGATTGCTACACACATTGCATTCATACATTTAGACCAACATGTCACTCATACGGCGATGCCTACATGATGTATCTAAATTATGAAAGTGGATGTGCCATAATAGTGTGAGTGTATGTAGCCCACCTGTGTGTGTGTGTGTGTGTGTGTGTGTGTGTGTGTGTGTGTGTCTCTTATTGCATGAACAGTTAATAAGCTGTCCCTTTTGTTCATGACCAACTTTTCTACAAAATCTGGTGCAAGTCTGTCAATCTATTTAGAAATCATGGGCCTTTGATGCACCTTCACACACACACACACACACACACACACACACACACACACACACACTCTTGATCTCTATGCCAAATGTCAGCCTCCCAGTGCAAAAACTGCCGTCAAAAGATAGGAAAGTTTTTCATTCTGACAGGGCGACCTATATAGTTGCTGCTTGCACCAAAAGAGCAAACAGGTTATGCAGGTGAGTGAGAGTGAGTCACTAAATGAGTCTGAGAAAAGTAATCTGCTAAATCAATGAGTGAGCAAGTGGCAGACTAATCAAAGTAAGCAGATTAGCACGTAAGTGCTATGTATCTGAGTGAGTAACTAAGCACTTAAAGAGACATTTTGCCGATTTTAACCTAACTTTAGATTATAGCAGCGTGGGTCACATGTGTAAATAAACAATGGTAAACTTTCCTCTGTGTTAGCAGCGCCAACATTTCCCTGCTCATCTCATCTCAATAATGTGAGATGCATAATTAAGCCAATTTGCACTGGCTCTGGGCTAATGTAAGAACCACAGATTATACTTCCTCATTTTCATATGCCCACCACCATGAACACAAAGAGTGTAGAAATGGATCGAGAGAAAGAGAGAGAGACACGCCCGTATCTCTTTCTCTCTCAAACTCAGATCAAATGGTAAAACTAGGCAGATGTCAAGTATAAAGAAAGATTCTGTTACTATATTGCCTATTTTCCATCTAAATTGTTTTCACAAACATAATTTTGTGTACTGTGACTGTAATTCAACAGTGTTTGTTACCATGCAGCCAGAACATACAGTTGGTTTCCATTAACCCTCAAATTTTACAAATTGAAATTGCAAATATAAAATATGTCAAATGGACACATGTCAATATAATAAAAAAAAAACAAACAATGAAATTTCAAAAAGTTTTACACTTTTGCATGAGGTGGTATTTCAGGTGATTTGAAAAAGCCATATTTAGCAAAACTGCAATGGAAACCCTGTTATTGGCTTTTCTAGGTCACATGGTGCTATGGTTATGTGCTTGTCAGTAGGAACTGGCTCCCTCATGATGCAGCAGGAGCTACAAGAGCTGTTATTGTATGACATAACTCTTCAAAAGTTGAGCGGATCATCTTGAAGTTTTGAATCCACAATTCCTCTGTGAAATCATGGACTATCACCTTCCAGAAATCCCTCATACATGGCCGCTCCCACGTATAAGGGGCTCGCCTTTCCATTATCACTACATAACACGCCTACGTGGCCTTGGATTGGAAATAATGACGGCTAGTGCAGGGCTGCAATATGTTTTGAACATCCATCGTCATGCTTCTTGGATTGTTGAGAAGTCAAAGAACATCACTCAGTGGAAACAGAAGCTGTTTTTTTCCCTAAGATTTGTCCAACACTTTAGGGATATTTTCAAAATTTTGATAAAACACAACTGTGAGATGACTGCATTTCATTAAGTGATATTATGCAACTTTATTATTTATTGTAGCCACCTAATAAAGCTGATCTAATATCATTGTAATTTCTTTGTCTCGCATCAGACTTAAGAAGATCTCCGTCTCTTCTTCCTTCCACACATAACGAGTCATGTTTTTCTTCTTTGGGTTTAATGGCAGTTGGCATTACACATCATTATATGATCTATAAAAGCGAAAAAAGTGTTTCCATTGCAGTTTTGCGAAACATGGCTTTTTTGGAATCGCCTGAAATACCACCTCATGGGAACATAAAAACTTTTTTGCGAGAAACGTGAGTTTTTTTTAAATTGACGTATTTCCATTAGGCGTATTTTGTATTTGCATTTTCAATTTGCACAATTTGAGGGTTAATGGAAACCCGGCAATTCCGTTTTATTGACATTTCGAAAATATCGTTTAATTTTTGTGCAAATCTGTAATGGAAACCCGACGAGTATTTCCTGTGTCAAAACAGTTATAAACCTAATTATTTCAGCCACCAGCAGGAGCATTTATTGTTCTGGTGTGGTGCAGTGCATTCTGGTAGTTGAGGGTTTTTTACATTTTGAACAAAAGTGAATGCCGCAGCCTTCTCTCTGTTTTCTTGGGTCATGTAGCACCAGTGTCATGTAGAAAGCAGCTGAGGCATTTTATGTTAATGTGTGCGGGAGGAAAGTTAGGAAAGAATGTGGTGTGAAAGGAAATGAGAGAGCGAGCAGTTGTAACAAAAGGTGGAAGCGGGTGGTAGAGATGGACTGAGGGAGGGCTGCAGAGATTGGGGACTGGATGAATGTGGGGGAGCAGAGAAAGAAGGGAGAACCAGTGGAGTGTGGAGAAGGGATGGAGAGAGGGAGTGAGGGTGGCTGTGGAAGTTGGTGGTAATCAGAGGGCAGTGATGGGTGTATGTGTGAGTGTGTGAGAGTCCCACTGTGGTCAGAGCTCTGTGACAGGCCAACACAGAGTTCCTCTGCCCTCACAGTATGTCGGTCTCACTGTGCACAGCTGTGTATGTAAGTTGTATTTTAAGATGGCTGGATGGATTTTCAGAGACTTTTTCTTCACTTTTGCCAATTTGCGGGGTGCATCTAACTGGTCATTAACAGTTTGCATGAAGTTTGCATCCAACCTAACCTCACATTTTTAAAAAGATATTTGACTTTTTCAAATAATGAACACAAAAAACTGTATACAAACAAGTATATTTTCTCCCCCTTCACAAATTCAAAATATACTTCCCCAACACACGGCCCCTTTCACACAGAAACCCACTAACAGCTGCCAACAACTGGCTTTTGTATTTCATGAAAAAAGTTTCAATTGACATTAACTCCCAGTGCAAATAATTCAGCAGTAGTCACATTTATTCATTGTGTCCAGATCTGATTGGCTTCGATCTGCAGTGATAAAAATACAACACCTGGATGGATGCACTAATTTTTGACCCTTTGCCGGCAGTAGGCATAATACGAGAATACCGCCAGTCTCCATTCAAGCAGGGTTGGAACATCATTCCAGATTCAATCAGCGCAGAGTTTGCAAAAGAAACTGAATAAATAAGAGATATAAAAAAGAAGTAACCACCGTACATTTCCACTGGCCTCCATGCTGCTCTCTACTGTTTACTGATCTGCTTTCCAGCCTGTCCATGACATGTGTGTCATGACGATACGTGGAAACACCACTTAAACCCCACCCCCAAGAAAGGCTCTCTAGTTTACTGCCAAGCCGTCCATCACACATTTTTATGGGTGTTCCTGCATTTAAAAATCCTGCATACAAGCAAATATTTTGAGGGAAAAAGGGGATAAGAATTTAAACAGATGTGTAATGTCAATGATTTACTTTCAGTTTTATTCTCCAACTTGTTTTTTTACTACAACTCCAAATGAGAGTTATGTATTTAATTGTGCTTAAGTGACTGGTTTGAGATTACAGTATGTTGTACCTGCATTAAATTCTGAATATTGTCATATTTGGAATAATGGAGAAATATTGGTTTGCATGTAACCTTGAGTTAGTTTAAGTAACCGATAATATAGTTAAAGGCTTCTCAGATGGTACTGATATAATAGGACAACAGTTGCAGAAAAAGATCATGATGGCAACATCTTTTTCTGTGGCAATTGTGAGGTAAATAGTACAACTGCTGCCATTATGGTTTAATGTGTTGTACTAGAAATGTGCCTTTGCATGTATTTCAACCTGATATCACTCCCAACTCATAACTACTGGCTCTCTCTCAGTTATATCGGCGATGCTGGTGCAGAGAGCCACCTTTCACATACTCATAGCTCTAGCAGCAATTGGTAACACTGCCAGGCGGCAGCAGTTTGCAAAAATGTCAGCAACTACCATAATATAAAAAGATAGAAAGCTCCAGTAGGGTAGGCAGGAGCAGAGGTGGATGGAGATAACAAACTTTCACCCAGGAGCCCACCTTTTGGTTCCCATGTGACTGTTAAGCCAAATCATGATTTATATATTTTTTTCTAAACCTAAACATGTGCTTTTGTTGCACATAAAAATAAACATGAAAATAAAGAGTTTTATATACATTTTAAGTGTGAATCTGTAGGTGTGTAACGATCAGAAACTGCACATTTCCTGTAAAAACAGAAGTGTATTTTGAAAAGCCACAATACAGAAAAGTGTAAAAAAGTGTAAATTGACATGTAATCCTGGAGAGTAAAAAACAGGAGGGTTCCCAATGCGTCACACTTAGACGTAAAGGTCCACTGACCAAGCTGCACTATTTGATCAGTTTGGATGACTTTTCAGTTGTTCCTGAGTTGGCATCTCCACTGCACTAATAGACTGGCTGCATTCATACAGGGCTGTGGTTAGTCTGAATGCGGCCTACTGCTGTCAACTGGAGTAAAGGTCTACATATTTATTTTTATATTTTTCATTTGAATGGTCAGCAAAGACTGATGCTGAAAACATACAGTACTGATTGTTTTATTTTCATTTACTCTCAGTTTTATTTCTAAAGGCCTCTATCACAAAATACAGTTTGCCTCATAGGCTTTACAGCATATGACATCCCTCTGCCCTTAGACCCTCACATCGCCTAAGGAAAAACTCCAGAAAAAGTGTAATGTAGCAAAAAAAAAGGAAGAAACCTCAGGAGGAGCGGCAGTGGATGATGAGGGATCCCTCTTCCAGGGCGGACAGACGCGTAAGAGTCGGAAATAACCATTAAATTACAATTATGACAAAAAGGAAAGAGAGGGAGAGGGGGAGAGATGCACAGCAATAATGGAAACAGATGCATGTCATATTACAATAACCATAGGAGTAAAATTACTAAATGCACTCTATGATGATATTGTGGGTATTGATAAGAGTCCCATTTATAGTGGAGGTGTGGCTCATAATAATGGCAGTAGAAGGTTGCGTCAAGTACGAACACAGACAGGACCACAGCAATGGCAAAACCAAGACCACGATCAGGGTGAGCTGAGGGTACAGTATCAGTGCAGCCACAGCACGAGCATGACCAAAGGCAGGGTCACAGCACCAGCACAGCTATCACCATGATCAGGTGTAGCCAAAATTGCAGCCAGAATTCAGGAAAACTAGGAAACAAGTGAGCAGGAATGCTCTGGAGAGGCAACGGAGTTAGCTTAATGCAGTAAACACACGAGTGTTTTCAGATTGATGGACCATAAGCTTTATCAAAGAGGAAGGTCTTAAGTCTAGCCCTAAAAGTGGAAACAGTGTCTGCCTCCCTGGACGAAATTGGAAGATGGTTCCATAAAAGAGGAGCGTGGTAGCTGAAGGCTCTGGCTCCCATCCTACATTTGGAAACTTTGGGAACCACAAATACCCCTGTGTTTTTAGAGCGTAGTGATCTTGAGGGTTGGTAAGGAACTATGAGCTGCAACAGATAGGATGGAGCCTGACCACTGACCACTGTAAATAAGGTGGAGGATTTTAAATCAATTCCTGGATTTCACAGGGAGCCAGTGTAACAAAGCTAAAACAGGAGAAATATGGTCCCTTTTCTTGGTTCCCGTTAGAACATGTGCAGCAGCGTTCAGCACCAGTTAGAGAGACCTAATTGATTTGTTGGGGCAACCGAATAATAGGGAGTTACAGTAATCCAGCCTAGAAGTTACAAATGCGTGTACGAATGGGAGGCAAAAGATAAATCTTGAGGTTCCTTAAAGTTGTGATAGAGGCCAAGGTAATGCCTTCTAGAGAAATTACATCCTTAGAAAAGAACTTTCTAAGGTGTTTGGGGCCAAGAACAATAACTTCAGTGTTGTCTGAATTCAACATCAAGAAATTACGGCTCATGTGTGTCATGTTCAATGGGTAAATTGTTAAACAAGAGCTGTTTAAGAAAGCAGCCTTCTTAGTACTTTTGCATAATTATATTGGTGCAAAATCATAGCACAATTCACATAGAAATTATCTATTTTCATTCCAGCTAAAAAAATCACTATATCGTTCACCATCTCTCTCTCTCTCTCTCTATATATATATATATATACGTGTATATATATATATATATATATATATATACACGTGTGTGTATAATGGTTTTCATTTAGAACTATGAAAATGTCAAGTAACACTTACAACTTGTTTAAGGTGATCATTCTTGAATAGTTTAGACCACCTGCATTTTGTTGTCAAAGTTTTATTTCCTCTTGTACAAAAATACAGTTAAATCCATAGATTGATTTTAATCATCTCGAGTGTTCGAGTACTGGCAGAATGCTTAGAATAGTTGCTGAAATCAATGAGTAAACAATAGCTGCATGAAGGGCAAAAAAAGGCATTTAAAAACAAATGTTTGGAAAATGAATGCCAGTACTGCATATATGTGTAATTTGTGCCTAAAACGGTGTGTCCTTATACATTGTATTCATATATTCATTTCCATGCTCATTAAAAACTGCTCATTGCGGTAAACCAAACCAAACCAAACCAGACAATAGCTAACTAAAGCTCGCTCTCTATCTCTGTGTGTGTCTTTTCTTCTTGTGGCTCTCTGTTGGCTCCCTGTCCTCTGACAAGCTAAGCTTTGAGATCACCTTCCTGTGATCATTGTAATTACAACTGTGTGGGCAAGTGAGAGAAGGATTTGGAAAAAGAACACATTGTCTTGTCTGTGTTGTTCTCTTCTTTCTCTTTATCGCTGCTTTGCTTTGATTTCTCCCCATCTTTCCTTTTCTCTGTCTTCTTTTACTTTTTTCACAACACGCGCATGCACACACACACACACACACACACACACACACACACACACACACAACTTAACAGTAGCACATAAACTGGCATCCCAGTAGGATGGGACCATGAGAGAGAGACAGAAGAGCCCAATGTGAACCCAGGTCACAGATCACTGGTAATCCCTACAGTGGATCGTTGCCCCTATGTGGGTTTATGTAGACAATGTGTGTGTGTGTGTGTGTGTGTGTGTGTGTGTGTGTGTGTTTGTGTGTACGTGTATGTTATTTTGTGTGAGGTGACTGAACTTTTTGGTTTCAATTATGAGTGTGAGCACACAAACACCTCCACTTCTCCCACACTTACACACAATAAGTATCATCCACCTTCCTTGTTGACATTTGCTATTAGTTTAAATGCCACCATAAAAATCTCTTTTCCTTTTTATGGACCTCGCTAACACATACCTGCACACACACACACACACACGCACACACACACACACATACAAACCATCACTCCACTACTTTACATTCAAATCTTACCTTGGCTGTGCTTGTGATTAAATTCCTTGTCTCTGAGGAGAGCAGATGCCATTGTTTCCTGCCTTTGGCTGCCATGAACAGAATGAGACTTGAGATCCCCATTCTGGCTCAACCTCGTCGCAGTTGCACTGCATCTATAAGCCCCGACATGTAGCGGAATGAAACTACAGGGTAATATATGGTTGTCATTACCTCGAGGCCTGCCAGCTTAACCTCTCTCATAGATCTCCCAACAGAATATCCTGTGTGTAGTATTCAGAGTTAAAGCTTGTTCTCTCTGTGTTGACTTTTGTGGGTGCAGGCGTGCGACTGACTCGCCGCTTTTATATTCTAGCCTTATTCACATATGTTTCAGCAGTTATCTGTCCTGTGTTCTGAGTAAGGCAAGAACTGTCCTCCCCCATCGCATGCATGTGCATTGCTGAGGCCAGCCAACAGGTGGCACTACAACTCTTTGTTTTGTCTGTGTGAGGGCTGTCCATGGTGCTGAATGTAAATTTCCCCCATCTGCTGTTGCAAAGGGAGGAAGGGATAAGAGTAGAGAGAATGGACGGGATTGACGGAATGTAATCAAGAAGAAAGGGATAAGAGGCAAAGGAGAGTAGGATTTGAAGATGGGAAAGGAAAGACAAAAATGTAGGAGAGGGAGAAATTAATGGTTAAAATGAAAGAAAAAGATGATGAGAGGGGGTTGAAATATAAAAGGGCGATCACAATACAATAAATTCAAAGAGATAATGCATAAATGTAGGCAAAAATTAGAGTAAATTGAAAAGACAAGATCAGAATGGAAAAGAGCAATTCATTAGACAGAACACAACAGAGAGAGGAAAATCAGAGGGAGAGATGTTAAGAGAAAAAAGGCTGGTATTATGCCATGCTTACCACTCCAGTAAGCAAAAGGTGGCAGTGGACGCTGAGGTAGGGCTGGGCAATAAGACCATAACAATAATTATCTCAATATAATTTTCCTTGATGGTAATATAATAAACAAATCCTCCATATAATTAAACCAACTATATGCCTGTAGAGGGACGGTAACACACCTTAAATGCCAGTCACTGCCTGCCATCAATCAGAAGAACAAGACTCAGCAGCAGCAGTGGTAGAAGAGAAAGAAGACTGAGGGAATGGCTGTTTAGCCACCGTTCACGGGCCACTATAGCACACAGCAACATTGTGACATCACAACAACATTTCCTTTCATTTCATTTTCATTGATTTCTAAGGAAAACACACATTAATCAACATTTCTGTAAGCACTCCATTGTTGGCCACCAGTCTAATTTTCAGCTGTAGTCCTTTGGCAAAATGTTTCGAAACCTTTAAAAGGAGAAAATTCACATAACAATGGCAGCAAGACACCATACAGACAGTAATAGCTACAACAAAAAGGAAGCAACAAGAAACAGCAGAACACAAGAACAAAACAATAACGCAACAACAACATGTAGCATATTTGCTCAAACAACAATGCACGCAACATGATGCAACAACATACAGCGTTTTAGCACAAATAGCCATGCATGCAGCCTGAAGCAATGACACACAACTAAGCATAACATGCAGAACTGCAGAGCAATAACAGCTTCAAGAAACTGCTATAGACAGAAGCAGAGATAAAATACAAGAGTCATTACTTAGGCGTTAATAAAATGTTAAAGATGCAAAGTCAGGCAGGTTTTCAAAAAAAAGATGCATTTAACATGCACGTAAAGTAATTTTAGTATAATTATTTTGACTGAGGATAACATTGCAATGTGTCTGAATTTGCCTCATAATGTTAGCTACAGTCGCTGTATAGTTTATTCATCAAGTGTGAATACAACCTTCATATATTTCCTCGTCTGTAAACATGATTCCTGCCTCAGTCACATCAGACAGACTTGCTGCTACTTAACACTGTCATCATCTTTTGTTTTTTTGTTGATTGAGAAATGGTAGAAATTACTACGACTGTGAGTGTAAAACTTGTACCACAGTTGAGATTTCTGTCTTGTTTATCTATTCTGTTTCTATTATCAGCTAAGACACATAGAAAAGTTTTAAACCATCTGTCTGCAGAGTTTGACATGCTGCTGAACAGAATGTCTGTTTTTACTGTGTGATTTACTAACATTATTTCAATTAGAATTGTTTCCAATCTAAGACAGATTTGTGAAATGTTCGGCTGCTTTAGTTAGTAAAGCTTTATTTATGTAGCTTTTTTAACACACGCACTGACAAACTTCACAAACAAATGTACACCACCTAAAATAAATATGGACCACAGTACAATGAGGGACAGGCAAGACAAAAAAAACCCAAACATATTACATAGAGTTGCTATAGGAAGGCTCACCTTTAAAGGAGGGTTTTTAGTCAACACAAAACACTGAGGACTCAGCAAATCTGACGGACGGGCTAAAAACAGCAAATGCAAGATCACCTTTTGTTTTGCAGTTGGAGCAAGGGATGGATACAAGGCCAAGATTTGAGGATCGGGGTGGTCAAGAGTAGAATAAGGAAGGAGGAGATCAGAAATGTAAGGGGGGGGGGGCAGCAGGTCAAGCTGCGCATTGTATGTTATCAACAGGATCATGTTGTCATGTTCTAACAATAATAAATAGTTTAAACTACAAGCTGGTTCCTTCACTTTCACTCAGGAGCAAAAATCAGCCTTTGAACATTTTTATTGTGATAACAGTTTTATCCATATTGCCCAGCCCTACGCCGAGAATGATCAAATACATGGAAACACATGGAGAGGAAGGAGATGATGAAAATACTAATCAAAGTGTAGATCGTGATGCTAATAAAGATGAGGTGAGATATAATATACTGCATTTCAGATTTATGAGAAAATAACAGGCAAGGACAGGAGGATGGAAGTGAAAAAATCAGAAACAAAAGTGAAAGACTTTCTGCTGAATGCCGAAAGGCTGGTAAAGCATGAGCCTTTATGTTGGTGTGTGTGTATGTATGGATGTGTGTATGTGTGTGTTATGCATTACTGATGTGTATTTCTGTGTTTGTTTGAGTCTTTCACTGTGACAACAGTGTTTCTATGTGCATGAGAGGGAAGAGCAGCGGCACAGACGGAGACAGATGGGGTTAAGAGGGGTAGAAGACATTAAGTGCCGTGTCCGTCTGTGTGAGAGTTTGTGCTGATGATGATGATGTGTGTGTGTGTGTGTGCGTTGGCTGATGATCTGTGATGCAGTGGAAGCAGCAGTACAGTATGCATGACACAGATAGCAGGGTTTATGCTCTCCACAAGACTACAGATGGTGACAGTGGAAGCCTCTGCTTCTCTCCATTTCCCCTGTATGGCTCTCTCAGTCTGGCCCAGCACCGTCTCCCTCTCACCAGCTGAAAATCTAGCCTTTCTATGTATATTTGCTTTGCTTTGTCACATGACAATGATCCAGTAATGGGATTTTCAAAGTCAAAGTCTATGTATGGCCTCTCTCTCTATATTGAACATTTGGTTGTAGAAAACGGTTTTACTTGCCATGGTAAACAGAGCACTGGCCGTCTTGGCTGGGGAAAACAGGCCCACTTGGTCCACCAATTTTGAAACAAGAGCTCAAAGTATCAGCATCTACTAGCATTTATCATTTAGCAGTGTTGCACTGATCAGTGCATCATTTCATGCTGCATTTGTTTTGCTTGGTTAGTAGACGTAGGTCCTAACAGCAGTCACAGAGTGCGATGCACACCTCAAATTTTTCACACTGTCAGAATTTTTAATCCCAGGCTGTCTCTGACTTTGACAATGGCTAGATCGCTCTCACTGTGTGACGTAGGACCACAGTTTTAGTGCTGCAACCAGATATAACCATATTTCTGTAACAATGGTCATCTTCTGTGTGAGATAGCCTAAAATTGCCTAAAATCGCCTAATCGCCTAAACCTTAATAGACTTTCACTTGTGAAGCAGGTCCACAAACACAGACATCAGTAACTGAGCATATGCTGTTCTGGTCCTTGGACCACTCAGAGCTCTACAAGTCATGTCCACCCATTCACACATACATTTATGCATTGCTGGCTCAGGCTACCGTACAAGGTGCCACCTGCTATTCAGTTTTTAACCATTCACACACACTCACACACTGATAAAACAGCAATTGGGAGTACTTTAGGATTCAGTATCTTGCCCAGGGATACTTCAGTTGGAGGAGCTGGAGATTGAACCACCAACCCTCTGATTACAGGACAACCCGCTCCACCACCTGAGCCACACCCATCCCAGTTTGTGCTAATGTGCTTTTGTCTAAAAAGCTAGTTGTGCCATTTCTGAAAGCAGATCCTGTCTGCAATGACATAAAGGGTCACACATCACAGACCATGCATTGCTTGGTTTTCCAAAAATGTAATTTCCTAAAATTAGTAATGATAATGATAATAATATGAGGTCATGAGGCATCTGTCAGTTTCACTAAATTGTGCTAAATTTAGACTCAAATTTTGCAGGTGGTTTGTGTTGGACAGCGGTGGCGTATGGCTGTAGGTCATCATCAGGATGAGAAAATCTCCCCCTGCTGACTTCTTACTAGCTAGCTGCTAGCTTGCTAGGTCGAGGTTTTCAAATGTAAACATCAGTAAATACAGAGGAAAAGATGGAGCGGATTGAGATCCAGATCTGTAATATCATGTGTGTGTGTGTGTGTGTGTGTGTGTGTGTGTAAAATAATCACAATTTTAAGTTTCCCGTAGCTTTAAGAAAATCTGTTCAGGTCAGTCTCATGTGTTGTGAGAATATGTGAATGCACTTATTTTCAGGACTCTTTTTAAAGCTGACAGATGCTACTAATTGGTATTTCATTGGTATTCAACCAAGGCGAGTAATTGCCATGCAATTAAGGTTTGCTATATTAGCTGCAAGTTTCCTCTAAGATGCAAAGGCAGCAGTGTGGGTCAAAGTGCTATTACAGGGCTAATGTTTCTAAACCTTGATTTCTCATTAACAATTCACAAAACAGCAAAAGTGGAACGGAAGACGGACTCTAGGCCACAGCATAGGTTCCAGGCAGCAAGAAACCACAGAACCTTGAACAACCACAAACCAGATCAGGATGAAACCTGTCATGCATGTACGACCCCAATTCAGAAAAAAAGTTGGTACACTTAAAAAAGTAAAATGTAAATAAAAACAAAATGCAATGCTTTGTAAAATCTTTTTGACCTATACTTAGTTTAATACAGTACAGAAACAAGATAATTCATATTTAAACTGATAAACTTTATTGCTTTTTTTGTAAATACACACTTGTTCTGAATTTGATGCCTGCATCATGTTCCAAAAACGTTGGGGCAGGGACAACAAGAGACTGGGAAAGACCTGCTCAAATAACACAAATTTGAAACATTCCACAGGTTAATTGGCAAAAGATTAGATTATCATGACTGGGCATGGGTGGTGAAAAACATCCTGTAGTTTAAGCACAAATTTCCTCAATGCCTAATTGCAAGAAAGGTTATGATTTCACCATCTAAAACCCATCATATCTTAAAAAGATTTAGAGAATCATGAGAAATCTCTGCAGATATGGGGCAAGGTGGTAAAAAACAATACTGAATGCCTGTGACCTTTGACCCCTCAGGTGGCACTGCATTAAAGATGACCTATTCTGCTCATTTTTGGGATCATATTTGTATTTTAGGGGTTTACTAGAATAGGTTTACGTGCCGTAATGATCAAAAATCGCATCATGTGCCTCATACTGCCCTCTGCTGCAGCACCTTTCAGAAACAGTCTGTGTGAGCTTATGTCTCGCCTCTTGGAAGCCCAGTCTGCTCTGATTGGTCAGTTGGCTCTGTGATATCACTAAATTACAGACGTAAACACTGAAACTCAAAGGAGCTGTTTCAGGCAGCTGAGGAGCAGTGCCCTCTGAGGGCTCTCCCTTACTTGGAGACCTTTTACAAGCACAAAAATGCTACACAATACAAAGAAAAGGGAAAAACCTAAAAAGCATTATAGGTCCCCTTTAATAACCAACATGATTGTATAGACCACCGCATTGCTATTCTGTTCCTATGGAAACAGCTTTGGTCCCTGTCTACTTCCTGTCAGCTACTCCATTAACAAACATTTCAACAGGAAATACACTTGGACCCATTTAGAATGTTTCTGTTGTCACGTTTGAAAGGACTACCGACGCTGTGTGGGCTCACTTTGGAAAACCATTGACAGTAAACACAGTTTATCACTGCATCTACAAATGTAAGTTTAGACACTACCATGAAAAAATAAAGCCATACATCAACAACATCTAGAAACAACTCTGACTTCTCTGGACCTGTGCTCATCCAAGATGGACTGACACAAAGTGGAAAAGTGTGCTGTGGTCTGACGAGTCCATATTTCACATTGTTGTTGGAAGTCATGGACATTGTGTCCTCTTGATTAAAGAAGAATAGAACCATCCAGATTCTTACCAGCTCAAAGTTCAAAGCCAGCATCTGTGATGGTATGGGGGTGTGTTAGTACCCATGACATCATGGGTAACTTGCACATATGTGAAGGTGCCATGAATGTGAAATGGCACAGGTTTTGGAGCAACACATGCTGCCTTTCAAACGAAGTCTTTTTCAGGGATGTCCCTGCTTATTCCAGCGAGACAATGAGACACATTCCACTGTCACATTCCACTGTCTTTCAACGGTGTGGCTTCGTAGTAAAAGAGTGCAGCTACTAGACTGACCTGCTGCAGTGAAGACTTGTCTCCAGTCAGGCTGCTATTCTCATAAATGTTGTGTGTTTTCCTTTTCCTAAAAAATTCATGAATATCCAACGTATTTTAAAAGGCTACAATCATATGACCAACAGTGATGAGAGTAAACAATGGGGCAATCCCAAGCTGTGATGAGGCATGCTGCTGTGGGAGATCACTCACAAAACACTGGACTTTCCCCAGGACATTCCCATGGACTGCTGGGAACTGTGTGAAATCTGAGTGAACTTTGTGTCATTTTAAGGTACATCTTTACTGTCTTTCTTTTCCTAAACCGAACTACAGTATCTTTTATTGCTTAATCTTAACTTCTGTAACTGTTGACTAATTAGGCAACTCTATCTACACAATATCACATCCTTCATGGGGCACTAATTCGTACAAACTGTTGTTCATGCATTTTCAAAGTGTAGCCCCCAAGGGACTGGCAAGTAGAGCAGAAGTAGCCTGTGAGTGAATTAACCCTGCCCACATATTGGAGCATTTACACTCAGACATGGACTTGGACAGCCTTTGTTTTCTGGGGTCCTGATGCGTCCCGGATAGCGTGAATGCTAAAGTGAATGAAACAGGTACATGTATTCTGTATCCTAACGACTTACGAGAATTGCTTGGTTTTAAGTACAGTGTACATTTTGTAGATTGCTGCTTGTGTTGCCTGCTGGTCTGGTTTTCTGGGTCACGGTAAACACTGAATAGACACATGCCAGTAGGGCTGGGCGATAATTTTTTAGATTAATCAATGAATCAGATTTAAAAAAATAAAAATAGAAATATTAATAAAAGCATTTTTTTCTCCTATCACTTTGCTCAAAAACAGATTATCATGCACAACAGTGCAACAAGTGCAGTGCATGAACAGGCGGTTGTTTGAACATCCCTGAGCTGTCAAAATTATTTTAAATTATAAATAATAAATAACTACAAACTCAAATATGAAACAATTCAAAAACTAAATGTTGACCGCTTTTACAACATACCATTACGTTTCCTTTAAAACTGAACATACGTTGTTTTTGTCAACTCAGGCCCGTTTCACACAGCACACATCAGGACCACGTGAGCAGCGCCAAGCATGTGGTTTTTAATTTTAGCGCCCATGTTAGAAAATAAGAGCATTCACACTGCCTGCCTCAGCAGCACTTGTCGTGTGCATCTCCGCTGTGTGTCAGCTGCAGCACATCTAGAGGAACGGTGGCTCGCTGATTTTTTTAAGTATGACGCGTGCGTTTGTTAGCAGACATAGACAGTGAAAATAGTGTTTTGATGATTATATGGACTCTGTATGACTTTTTACTGTAGTTTAAAAGTCTCTCTCTGTCACAGAGATGAGGAAATGCAAAGACCACTGTTTTACTCCATCTTACCTGCTCCCCTTTCAAATCAAAAGCCCTCTGACAGTGTCTCTGTGGACAGAATCCCATCAGTTGTTGATACAATGCATTTTATTTTGAAACATTTACAAGACCAGGTTGTCAGCTGTGCAGGAGCTTGCACAACTTCATAAATGAGTGGAATTTGTGCTTATAAATATGAAAATGCAGTGCTAATAGCGGCAGTGGCAACGCAGCAACAGCATCAGCAACGCAACATAACAGAGCAAGTGTCGTAATAGTGGTGCAACACAATGAATCACTAATTTTATTTGTTGCCGTCACATTTAATAATCAATTATAATCAATTTTATCGATTCATTGTTGCAGCCTTATGGGCCATTAATTGGATTTTAATCTTTATTATGATTTTGGCTTCCACTGATTTTCAAAACAATTTTTGATTTTTGAGGTAAAGCATTATATGCAGCATGATGAGTCTTACAATGTCGCTCCCATTTTGTCTTTCTATTTTGTAAATCAAGCACACCCTTTCCTCGTCCAAGCAGAAGTTTCAGCACGGGTTGAAAACAGTGAGTCCCAGCCATGGATGTATTATGGTGAAGTTGGGGCATGAGGCAGAAAAAGCTCTTTTTCTGGGTTTAGAAATGTATAAAATACCCGGATCTACTGGCCCATAGAGCACACGTAGTAGAGATTAACAGCAGCCGAATATGGCCCTCTGCTGCCTCTGGTTGTTTTGAAACTTTGCTGTCTCATTTTGGATCCAGACAACATGTGCAGCAAGAGAGAGAGCACGAGTGAAAACGAGCACAAGCGAGGAGAGCAGACCATGGATCTATCTATTATTATTATTAATCTATAAATCTAGATACAGCCGTGGGGGCGGGGCCAGCTGCTCAGTGGCGCATGAAGCAGATAAAACTCTTTTTCCGGGTTTAGAAAAGTATAAAATACCCGGATCTACTGGCCCATAGAGCATGTGTAGAAGTGATTAACGACAGCCGAACGTGGCCGAGTGTAACCGAGCATTGACTCTGACTCACTGGCTCGCTCACACAAGTTAGCCGAGTTGAATGCTCGAAGCAGACAGTGCTCATTTACAAGCATCCCTCTCGGAGTAGCTTAGCTTATTAGCAACAGCAGCTCATCGATGGTATAACGACAGCGGTGCTGTCAGTTTTAATATTTACGGGATAATCAGATAATGGTATATCTCTCTCTACATACACACACACAGACACACACACACACACGTACACACACAATTATATGTACAACTTATCAGGGAATCATATCGTAATCACGACCGGAGAAATTAAATTAATAGAATCAAAAAGTGTTGTGCCAAAAAAATATAACATATAATAAAAGGTGGTACCTTGTAATATTGCCCCGTGTATTAATACACAGATAAACTTAAAGTAAATACTACGTTCAGTACCTTTTAGTAACTGTCACTAGTGCTCTGCGCTGCTAACTGATAACCGGTAGTTTGAATACAGACTGTAGACTGTATATACGGTCTCTGATACAGACAAGGTAAGACGTCCATATTACAGGCTTTACAGCCAGCAGCGTATGGATGTGTTGTGTGTAAATGTGTAAAATCGTAAAAATGATGAATTATGATTCAGAAAAATATCCATTACTACGGCCGGCACGAAGCCTGTGTTGTGTCAGGGACTCCAAGAGTTACATGCGCGTTCACGCGGTAGAGTCCCGCGGGTCCTGTGCGCATTCATTTTATGTCCAGAGACATACTGAATTGACGCATTTTACGATGCATTTCACGTCTTTAGGACTTAATGTTTTTAATAATGGCTTTTAAAAAATGCGTTCTGAAAAGTCAACATGTCTCAAAAAAAATTCCAGTGATTTAAGGAGGTCTCTTTCCCAGTATTAAGCAAATGGGGAAAAGTCTGTCTGGGCCAGTGTGCATCATGTGACGCTGTAGTTCCACATTCGGCCACTATGTACATTTTTCTTCAGAGGGTGGCGCACTTCCTGGGGCCTGGAGCAGACATGTATGTACTGGTGATGATGACAGTGAGGCTGCAGCGAGAGGAGCAGAGAGTATGAAGTGAAACACCACTACGTGATGTGTCAACAGTTGAGGCTGTTTGTCAGAGAATAAATGCTACAACTCCGAAAGACTCAAGACACGGTCCCATGTCTAGCTCACCAGCTGCTGATTAAAGTAACAGAAGATAGCCCCGAAGTTAGCAAGCTAAGTTAGCCTCCCACTGGAAACAGACCAGGCTCCCTTAAGGTGGAATGTTGAGGTGGACCAGCATTGCTGCATTGTAGTGACACTCCCAGCTGCTTCTAAACAGATAATGGAGAGACTGTTATTGACAGATGACAGACATGACAGACATTGAGTCTGTCTGCTGAGTCTTTCCTGAGTTAGTGAAACAATCTTCGATCGCAATTCAAAATGTATTTTGCTGTTATTGATACAGTAACTGTTATGTATTGTTAAATGATATTAGTTTTAGTTAGTTTTAGTTAGTTATTGGGATAGGTTTTATTATTATGCGAATGTGAACAAACTACAGTAATTTGCAAGTGTGTTACAGTCATGGCTGCACCACAAAGCTTTTATTGTTTTTCAGTTCACTTGTATTTAAAGTTAAAGGGCATCCATTGTTAACAAATACCAGTTATTGCTCAATAGCTGCATGATGTTCTGGAGGCCAGTGAGTAATCACTTTAAATAATTGTGATTTCAATATCAATCAAAATATGATTATTATTTTTGACATAATCGAGCAGCCCTATGTGCCAGGTATGTTTACTAATTGGTCTCAAACTTAACTCACAAAAACTGTTGACTTGTGAATTATATTTGCTTCTATGCATGTAACTTGTTGAACAAATGTATGTATTCAATACAGTCCAGAATGTGGGAGAGTGTTGTCAGGGGAATTCAAGGGACCTACCGACAAAGAAGCAGTGTAATCTTGTTTTAACATTTTGCATTCAACTTCTTAGATTTATCTTTTTATTTATTTTTTAAAAATTGTACTCTATATTACTCTATAGTAATATTTTTTTATTTTTATAATTTGTATTTTATTTCAGAGTTTTCTTTAGAGGTTTTCGATAATTTCAACAGAATTTTAGAGCTGCTATAGTAAACCACAGCCAGAACACCGGTCATTAAAAATTAATCTGTAATTAGCACTGGTCAGAGTGCTTTTGTGTACAGTGTGTTTTATTCACATATTGACTATTTGTAATAGTGTTAGTGCATTAGTGACAGTACAGATTCCTTGCTTGTTACTGCTTAGTATTCCCATGGATGCTTGATTGAATTTGTTATAGCGAGCCTTAAACTCTGCACCTGTCTACTGACAATATGGATGAATTTTGTTTTAGTATTCTGTAATAAACAGGATTATTGCTGTCAAAGTCTTTATTTATGGACATTAAAAGTCGCTGGTACCCACTTTGGATTGATACAGGAATTAATATTACATTTGGTCCATGTGCTCGCTGCTGCTACAAAAGCACATCAAACAAAACATTTTTTTTTTAATTTTATCAAAAAAAACTTAATATTAAACATGAATATTCCTGCTTTCCACCCAGTATTCACTGTACACACCCTGATCAAACCAAACAAAAATTAAAGTCAAGACAAAACAAGAACAGATCAATCTGAATAAAACACACACATACACCAAAATAAAAAACAAAACAAAAACAAAATCACACTATCAAAAGCAACCTACATATCTTGTACCCTGTATTACTGTGCCAGTTACCCCTCTCTGTTCTATCAGCTCATATCCCTTCAATATGTTGTTTAAAAGTATTTTGCATTTGTCAAATATTTTGATTCCCACTCTGCAATTTCGACAAACCTGGCAAGGAAAGTCCTGCAAATTGCAATAAATTAGTAGATTCAGTTTAGATTATTTTTTTAAAGCTAGGGGAAAATTCAACTACACTGATATTCAAATTCTGTATTTTATGTTATGTTACAGAGTTCTTTTTATCCCTTTAGCCCTGTTTGGTCATTTCTTTGCCTTTTTTTCTTTTTTCTTTTTTCTTTTAAACAACAACTTTCCTTTTATTTTTTTTTTTAATCTTCAGGTAATTTTCTTGCACTATTTTGGGGAGAAAGAAGAAGAAATCAACCCAATTTACTCAGGTTTCAAAGGGTTAAACCATTATAGAAGATTTTGCATTAATCCTCACTAATTGTTTCTTAAGCATACAAATTCCTTTCAAATCATGTAGACATTCTCCCATATGAAACAACTTTTGGGTACTATTTGGTAGGGCTGGGTGATATGGAAACAAGTCAAAATGATTTTTTTTCACATCAGTCATCGATTTATATCACAATATACATCCAATCAATCCATGTCAAGCTCAAAGGTTCCCTTTTACTCCTAAGTGAGATATGAAGATATCATAAGGTTAATTTTGGTTTAAATAATATTTTCTGTCAGACACTGAACATGACAAATATACTGTAGAACAGGCATCATCAACTGGCGGACCTATTCAAATAAAATTCCAATTATTAAAATTGTCTCCCAGCAAAGGTCCAAACCTCATACCTAAAATTAATATCACGTTTAATTGAACATTTCACTTCCACTACAATTAATGAACGATTATTTTGCTTTTTGCCTTTTTTCCCCTTCATAGTCCACTGACATCTGACCATGGTGTCTTGGAGTTGAATAAATATATGAACCATTGTTATTCATCAAACTTTTCAGCATTATATAAAAATTAAAAAAGCTCTATCTTCAACTTTAAAATTTAAGCATATTGTGCTGATAACAGGCCAACCTCTCCTGACTGCAGGACTCTGACTTGAACTTCTGTGAATCTTCTGTGAAACTTCTGTGCTATTAATCATTTTACTCAGGGAAAAAACAACAACTTTTGAGTAGTACTTCTCCTATAGCTGCCAACAGCTCGCCAACATTCCCAGTTAGAGAAAGGGTGAAAATAAGGTAATGTGCCTGCGGCTGTAGGCCCCCAAAACATTACATCTGCCCCCGGTAATAATAATGAAAGCTCAGCGTGAGCGGCTGGATGAGACATGGAGCAATGCGTCCTGTTTTTTCTATATAATTAATCCAAAGTCTGATTAAACCTGAAACTAACACAAAGTAGTCTGTAGAAGTCTTAAGAACACTTTCCACCTCTGAATATTTGTCTGTTTCAGACACTTTGGTGCTCTGAGGAGAAGCTGCGCTCTGTTTGTGTGTCTTAATGCGCTGCTGTTGGACCATCAGCTGTTTGATCTGCGATAATGAAACGCTGTGGAAGCACATAAGGCTCGGTTATCAAACACTCAGCTGTATTCTAGAGTCAAAGTTGTTCGCTGCATTTGGTTTGCCGCAGCGCTATTCTTATTATCATTGGCTGTTTGTGTTGTCTGTCAAAACATGTCTGGAATGCGTTCTGTCAACTATGTCTCGTATTTCAATTGAGGAAAAGTTATTTCCCGATTGATATTGTTATCGTTTTATTGCCCAGCCCTACTATTTGGTATTAGTTGATTGTTTTGCTCTTTACCTTTTCTAAATTGTTTCAAAGTCAACCAAATATTTGTGTGTTTATTTTGATAATGAGTGGCTTTATTTATTCTCTGTAAGTGGTTTTGGCTCTTTTTCAAGGATTAAGATTGGAGTTGCACCTGTATATCAACTTAAGTTATATATCAAGCAAGAACAGGAAAGAATTTCACTTTTAAAACTTTAACAAGTGGTGTCTTCAGTTCCCAAATACTGAGTGTAGTTAAAAGAGAAGGTGATGTAACACAGTGGTAAACATGACCGTGTTTAAATCTTTTTGGAACGTGTTGCAGGCATCAAATTCAGAATGGGTGTATATTTACAAAAAAATAAAAGACATTCCAAACATGTCAAACAGCGCTGCGCTGTCAATGATCTTTGTCTCCACAAAAACAAGTCAGATTCTAAGCCGTGACTGATGAAATTCATCTTTTACAGAGGAATGTGAATTTAGTTCCCAATTTCTTGTGAGTTGTTGCACTATGAAGACCACTAAGAACAGAATGATTACAGCACCTAATAACTGACAAGTGAAGGTTAGTTATTTAAAACCTGAAACAAGCACAGAAAGGAAGCGGAGGAGGCACAACCTGGCCTTCAGGTCCTCTGAAGGGTACTCTGCATCCTTCAAAGAATATACCCTCTGAATGGAGATGGGAGCCTTTGTCTCCCTTGTCACACACACACACACACACACACACATACACACACAAACCTATACATAGCAGTATGAGAACACATACAAAAGGCCAGTGGCAATAAAAATTACAAAAAGACACTGAATAATGTAGATGTGTGAAAATGATCTTTCACAATTTCACAGCTCTTTCTCTCACCTCGCTCTCTGTCTTTCCTGTCACATGTTCCCACATGCACACGATCACATACACGCTATCACCTTGATGTTCAATTGTACATCAACTCCCTTTCACATTCTCCTTATATGGAATGAGCTCCTTCATCTGGAGCCAAATACTGCAAGTCTCTCCCTGCATACTAGCATTCCATCTATTCTATTACCATTCCTCCAATACACATTCCTCCCGTGTGTGTGTGTGTGTGTGTGTCAGAGAAGAGAGGGTGAATGCATGGACCAACAGCAGGGGCTGAATGAATACTGCAGCGTCAGACATGTTTCTTTTTTGTCTATGTCACACTGAAAAACAGCTTGTGGTGGCGGTGCAGTGTGATGACTGCTGGTCTACTTCAGTTTCCCTTGCTTCCCTTCTGGCCTTTCTGCTATTACTCTCACTTCCTTTGAACCACTACTTTTCTAATTTGTGTTGGCTTTCTAAATAATTTCCCCCTTTCTGCTGGCTTCAGACTATAAGACATGTTTGTCTGTTCCATCAGTCAATATGTCAGAGAGGGTGATTATGGAGTTATAAAATCTTACCATGATTTGACCTGCAGATATGACAGACTGCACATTTGTCCACCGACAATCATCGCTGATGGTCTTTTACGACATGCGTGATGTCATCAGATTAGTTTTGTCCTCTTTTCATTAATATTAGGGCCCAAGCACTGATAGCAGGCTGTCATGAAGGCCTACTGAAACTGAAGGAATTTTTATTAGGGCGAATGGTGTGAGGACCCTCTTAATACTGAAGGAATTCTTCCTCTTTAGGGCCCGAGCACCGAACAGTGCGAGGACCCTCTTAAAACTGAAGGAATTATTATTATTAGGGCCCGAACACTGAACGGTGCGAGGACCATCTTGAAACTGAAGGAATTATTGTTATTATTATTATTAATATTACTTGTCTCTCAAATTAATTGCCTTTTTGAGGGCTTTAACATATTCAAAAAGTCATGAAACTTTGCAGACTTATCAGGTCTGGTGAAAAATTTGATATTTTAATGGTCTCGTGCATGGGTGGGAGGAAAGATATCAGTTGCGCCCCCTACTGATTTTCAACGGAGCAGCCCCCGCAGCATGTCTTACCTAGAGCTGTGAAACTTTGGAAGCCTGTGCAACACCCCGTACCTACAAAAAAGTCTCTTGGGGCCATATTGTAAAACCAACAGGAAGTCAGCCATTTTGATTTGAAGTTGTAATTTTGGTGTATTTTTATTTTGGTGTATTTTTGGCCATTTTTTAGGGGTCGTAACCTTGACAACTTTTCTGAGAGCTTTCATCAGATTGACTTCAAATGTTATGTCTACCTTCATAAGACCTTTGACAGCAAAAGTTATTCAAATCATGAGTTTTCATCCCACCGTGTGATTCTTATGGGGCATCTAATTTGCATGTTCTGCTATGAACCAGGAAGTAAACAGGAAGTGGTATGTAACTCTGCTGTAAAATCAGAATCAGAATCAGAATCAGAATACTTAATTCATCCCAAGGGAAATTCTGTTCGTAACAGTGCTCCGCTCAACAACAACAAACAGGTAAGAAAAACAAGACAATGCACATAGTGCACATAATGACAGAATAAAACTATATACATAGTGCAAAGAGCAGTGCGCAAGAAATAAATAAGACTGTACAATAAGTGTCAGGTTATTATGAAATAACCTGACACTGTGCAGTGAGTGTGGAAGGATGACAGTGAATTTACAGAGATGAGTTGTACAGTTTTATTGCCACTGGGAAAAAGGACCTTCTGTGACGCTCAGTTTTTGAGGTGGGTGGTCTGAGTCTGTTGGTCCGTGTGCTCCTGTGCTGGACCAGGAGCTGATGGAGGGGATGGGTGTTGTTGTTCAGGATGCTCCGTAGTTTGAGAAGCATCCTTCTCTCCATCACTGTCTCCAAGGAGTCCAGTTTCACCCCCACCACATCACCAGCTTTGCGGATGAGTCTGTTGAGTCTGTTTGCATCTGCAGCCCTCAGTCTGCTGCCCCAGCACACCACAGCAAACAGAATCGCACTAGACACCACAGACTCATAGAACATCCTCAGCATCGTCCTGCAGATGTTGAAGGACCTGAGCCTCCTCAGGAAGTAGAGGCGGCTCTGTCCTTTCTTATAAAGGGCTTCGGTGTTCCGAGCCCAGTCCAGTTTATTGTCTATGTGGACTCCTAGATATTTATAGTCCTCCACAGTGTCCACGTTGACCCCCTGGATGGAAACAGGGGTCACAGGAGGCCTGGTCCTCCTCAGGTCCACCACCAGTTCCTTAGACTTTGCCACATTGAGCTGCAGGTGGTTCAGCTCACACCATGAGACAAAGTCCTCCACCACAGCCCTGTACTCAGTCTCCTCACCCCTGCTGATACATCCAACTATGGCAGAGTCATCAGAAAACTTCTGAAGGTGGCAGAACTCTGACCGATAGCTGAAGTCCGTGGTGTAAAGGGTGAAGAGAAAGGGAGAGAGAACAGTTCCCTGAGGTGCCCCAGCGTTACTGACCACTCTGTCTGACACACAGCTCTGCAGGCGCACATACTGTGGTCTGCCAGTCAGGTAGTCAATAATCCAGGACACAAGAGGGGCTTCAACCTACATCTCCGTCAGCTTCTCACCCAGCAGAGCCGGCCTGATGGTGTCAAAGGCGCTGGAGAAATAAAAAAAACATGATCCTCACAGAGCTGGCTGGCTGGTCCAGGTGAGTGTAGACTTGGTTCAGCAGGTAGATGATGGCATCATCTACTCCCAGATGGGGCTGGTAGGCGAACTGGAGGGGGTCCAGGGATGCAGTGACCATGGGCCGAAGCTGATCCAGAATCAGGCGCTCCAGGGTCTTCATAACGTGTGACGTCAGAGCCACTGGTCTGTAGTCCTTATTGCTCCTGGGATGGGGAGTCTTCGGGACCGGAACCAGGCATGATGTCTTCCATGTCACAGGGACCCTCTGGAGGCTGAGACTCAGGGTGTAGAGTCGATGTAGAACTCCACACAGCTGGGGGGCGCAGGCTTTGAGCACCCCAGGCCTGACACCGTCAGGGCCTGCTGCCTTGCCTGAGTGGAGGGCTCTCAGCTGATTCCTGACTTGGTCAACAGTCAGGGACAATGGAGGACCTGGTGGGGAGGGGGGAGGTGTCAGGAGATCAAAGGGCGCTGGTCGGGGACAGACACCAGCAGGGACTGATGGGGGTTGAACTGGTGCCACTGAGTCAAATCTA
This sequence comes from Plectropomus leopardus, assembly GCF_008729295.1. Taxonomy (NCBI): domain Eukaryota; kingdom Metazoa; phylum Chordata; class Actinopteri; order Perciformes; family Serranidae; genus Plectropomus; species Plectropomus leopardus. The sequence goes on from NC_056466.1 coordinate 35,774,359, forward strand.
TTGAAAAACAGATTCAACTCGTTGGCCCTGTCCATGCTGCCCTCAACCTTCCTGCTGCCCTTAGGTCTGTAGCCGGTGATGGTGTTCATGCCACTCCAGACTTCCCGTATATTATTTGTCTGGAGTTTGGACTCCAGCTTCCTCCTGTAGTTCTCTAAATGGTCCAATATGACCCAAACTTCACATGTTTGACAGGAGTCCCGCCCTGAACACATCTATATGACAATTTTAAGCAATAATGAGAGCGCCACCCATTGGCACAGGAAAGGCAAAGTTTTAGGTCTCAAAAAATCACAATTAGCGATTGCTGATGTTTCTAGCCATGTTTAAAAAATCTTTAAGACGTTGATGATGCTTAAAAATGAATATTGTGAGTTTTTGTTGAAAGGCAGTGGGGTGGACAATTTCGATGTTTTGACATGACATCAAAAACTGTTGTAACTTCAACCCAGATGGTCAGAACTTTACAAATTTCACAGATTTGTTTTGAGTCCCGGCCTGAAGACATCTGCAGTGCAATTTTGAATCATAGTCATAGTGCCACCTATTGGTAGCAGGAAGTTACTTCTTTACTTTTTTGATTTTTCCCCTTTAGCAGGTTAACTCAATTGGCCTCATATTCAGTTAGAATACTGTAAAGACCTTCATGATGCACATAAATTAAACTTTTGAGGTTTTATCAAACGCTGTTGCCAAAGATAAGCTTTATTCGCCATAAAACTGGAAGCACTTTTTGAGGAGCAAGGCATGGACCAAAACTCAATAAACATGGCTAGAAACATCAGCAATCGCTAATTGTGATAGTTGACATGATTTTTTTGCATTGATCTGTCAAAATGGCTCTGTAGATCCCCCTAGAAATTTTAAACGTAGCAGCCCCCGCGGACCATTAAACCTCGAGCTACAAAATTTGGGTGACGTGTGACATACCAAGACCTACAAAAAAGCCTCTTGGAGCAATGCCCTAAACCCAACAGGAAGCCCATCATTTTACATTTTATTTAAATTTTTGGGCAAATTTTTGCCATTTCTAGTAGAGCCCAGCTGATGTTTTAATTCGCTGACATTATCAGCTGATACAAACCTTTTATAGACATAATGGAGCATTTTGGCATCAGAGTTTATTTTTTCAAATATCACTGATAAGAAAAGTTTTTTCTCCGACCATACGTATAATGCAGATATAATGTGTCAGCTGCGCAGTGCGCCAAGCCGTCTCGAGCACTACTCGTTCTGTGGCTCTGTTTACAGCACGAGACATCAGCTGATTACTAAATCATCACCAGCAGTCGGTCTGCTGGGAGCTAACGCTGCATGTATACTGATGAAGGTTATGAGATATTACGACAGAGGCCCTGTAGTTTGAAACATCACAGCAAACAGACAACGTCAGGGCAGTAGCTGCACTTCTTCCATTCTTACCTTTCACAATAACAGCCCTAGATAGATACACGGCATCACAGCTTGTCAGAGGGAACTCATTTATACACAGAGGTTGTGGTGATGAGATGTTTATAATATTTAATACTTTTACTTCAGATTTTGCTCTGACCTCCTCTCTCAGTTTTCATATTATCTCAAATACTTTTACTGAAATAAATGTAAAAAATGTGCTTGGCTAGTAGATATTTTCTTCCAGCCAAATTGGCTGATGAATCAAAAAGTTAATAATGGACACTGACTGTCAGCTGTAGCGGGCAGCAAATTTCAATATTCCATAATAACACAGGAAGCTGCTGTCATTTGACTTTGCAAGGTCCAATCTGTCTCAAACTTCACATCCTGCTTAAGTGTCACAGCCGGAAGACATCTACATGTCAATATTTGGTTATAGCTCCACCATTCTACAAAAAACCCCCAAAACAAAACAAAACAAAAAAAGCAGGCATCTCAAGCCTCAACACTACATGGAGGAAATACTAATTTACTGCTGCGTGGAGTGTTCCCCATTCTCAGAGAGACATGGTCGCATCAGTCGCTGTCCTGCCAGAAGCCCCGATGTGCTCGGAGGTGCCATGGCCCGTTCGTTGGTTTTGGATTTTCGGGTGGATCAGGTCTTTGGTTGGAATTCCTGGGACTGTGTTTGTGGCTTGCTGTGGTGTGTTTTTTTTTGGTTATGTTGCAGGGGCTGGGCGTGGCTTCTGGGTGCTGGAGCTCGGGGCACTTCCTCACCTGTAATTCCTCAGCAATCAACTCTGACATAAAGCCCTCAACCGTTGCTAGATTGTTGCCAACTGCTCGTGGTTAGATTGGCCGCCTCACTCATTGTGATTTCTTTGCAATCAGTGTTATTCTGACTCTGAAGATTTTTTTTCATGTGCTTATTGACTTTTCTGTGTGTTTTCTCCGGTGCCTTCTCTGGTGCCTTCTCCGGTGCCTTCTCCTGCGCGCGTCAGCGCCTCATGACCCAGCCTCTCACCTCCGTGTGCCACCACCTGTGCCGCCCTCCTCTGGATTCCACCATCACCAGCCCCACCAGCCCCGTCCACTCACCCCTCTCTCTCGATATCGTGGATTCCCCTTCCTTTCCTCTCCTCATTCCTCACCCATCCCTTTTCCATTAAAATATCGTTTTTTCATTCATCGCAAATTTGTCTGTGAGTTTGCTCCTGGGTCCTTCCCCCACCACCAGTTCCCAAACCACCACATGTACTGTATTCACTGATTGCTTATTTCAGTGTTGGAGAGCCATGGGGAGTATTTCCTCTCTGACTGCCAAGTTGGATCAGAGACTGTCATACTGTGGTGTATCCTGTGTTTAAATGTAATTTAAAACACATTTTCCTGAAATTCTACATCACCTACACTAGTCTATATTAGTTACGTCAAGGGGGTAGAGAACAGCATAACTTCTTCTTCAGCTACCAACAGCCCACCATCATTCTCATTTAGAAAATGGGTGAAATCAAAGCAGGGCAGTTAAGCTGGGGCACCATGCCCCCAAATCAATAAATCTGACCCTGATAACAAGGAGAGCAGCTGGATGAAAGACGAAGCGATGGGTCATCAAGAATTCTATCTTAAGTCTGACTGAAACTGAGACTAAAGTCTTCTGTAGAAGTCTGAAGAAGTCACTTTCACCCACTGAACATTTGACTGTTCAGACCATAGACTGTTGATGAAGATGGACGACGCGCCCGCAATTCCCCCAGCTATGCTGAAGCGAGGTTAACATATGCCTGATACGAGCGTTGCCATCTTGCGAGGGTGATGTAATTGGGAGCCCTGCATCTGTGCAGTAACGATAACTGTGGTGGGGGAGTTCTCACCCAAACACTCATCCAGCTAATAGTGAGCAGCTCCATTGAATGTGAGCGCAAGGATTGGCTGTCACAGCTGTCAATCATGGTGGAAAAGCTTCCTTTTGTATAATATGTCATTAAAACCGAACTTATCATAAAAACAAACAATTGAACAAACATCAGGGTGATGAGAACTACCTTTAGTGACAGAAACCATCTCATTCCTGGGGGCCTGGTACAAATGCACTTGGAGGAGGCAAGGACAGAGGAGAGAGGAGGCTTCTGGAGGAGCCCAGAGCGAGGACACACCAAGCCCCCAGGAAGTGCGCCATACTCTGAAGCAAAATTTACATAGTGGCCGAAAGTGGAACTGAAGCGTCACGTGATGCACACTGGCCCAGAAAGACTTTCCTCATTTGCTTTACAATGGGAAAGAGACGTCCTTAAATCACTAGATAATTTTTTTTGAGACACTAGAGACTTTTCAGAATGCATTTTTCAATAGCCATTACTATAAACATTAAGTCCTAAAGACATAAAATGCGTCATTTTCTGAATAAAGATTTGGAATTCAGTATTTCTCCAGACATAAAATGAACACGCACAGGACCTGCGGGACTCTACCGCGTGAACGTGCATGTAACTCTTGGAGTCCCTGACACAGCACAGGGTTCGTGCCGGTTGTAGTAATGGATATTTATCATAATTCATCATTTTTACCATTTTACAACACATCCATACGCTGTTGGCTGTAAAGCCTGTAATATGGATGTCTTACTGTGTCTGTATTAGACTGTATATACAGTCTACGGTCTGTATTCAAACTACCGGTTATCAGTGAGCAGCGCGGAGCACTAGTGACAGTTATTAAACGGTACTGAACATAGTATTTACTTAAGGTTGAGCTGTGTAATAATACATGGGGCAATATTACAAGGCACCACCTTTAATTATATTTTTGTGGGCACAACACTTTTTGATTCTGTAAATTTAATTTCTCCGCTCGTGATTACGATATGATTCCCTGATAAATTGTATGTATATTTGTGTATGTGCGTGTGTGTGTATAGAGAGATAGATATACCATTATCTGATCATCACGGAAATATTAAAACCAACAGCACCACTGTCGTTATTCTGCCGATTAGCTGCTGTTGCTAATAAGCTAAGCTACTACGAGAGGAATGCTTGTAAATGAGCACTGTTTGAGCACTTGTGAGCGAGCCAGTGAGTCGGAGTCAATGCTCGGGTACACTCAGCCGCACTCGGCCACGTTTGGCCGCGTTTGGCTGTCGTTAATCACTTCTACGCATGCTCTATGGGCCACTAGATCCGGGTATTTGATACTTTTCTAAACCCGGAAAAAGAGTTTTCTCTGCTTCATGCGCCACTGAGCAGCTCTTATAGGAATGAATGAAGCCCCACCCCCACAGCTGTATCCAGATTTATAATAGATCCATGGTGTTTTTCCGGTTTCCTGTCCTCCCCTCTGTTCCTGACCTGCGTCTCCTTCTTCTTCCTTCTGTGTTCTTGTGTATACTCTCTCCCCGCCCTCTCACGCTCATTTTTACAACAACCAATAACCACTTGACTGACACTGACTGACAACATTGACCAATAACACAAAGAAGCTCAAAATAAAGGAACAATCTGTATTTTCTATTAAGTTTAACACACTTTTGTTCACAATATCATTTAGAACTGTTTGTTTAAAATATTCCATATAACAGTTTAGGCTACATCTCAAGTCCTTAAGAATAAATCACATGAGGCTCTCAGTTAACCTCTGTTTTAAAAAAAAAAAAACAACCAAAAAACAAAAAACTCAATCTCTTACAGTTTAATTTCCTAAATGAAGCATTTCCATTCACTTTAACAAAATGGTTTTCATTCCTGACCTTTAACACCAGGCTACACATGTATAAGAAGTAGAGAGAGAGTAGTTACCATATGAAATGTATTTTTGTTTTTGAGTTATGCTGTTAAGGCCTGTGCCATTTTTTGCCTCCTGTGGTGGATATCTCATTTTGGAATAAATACTCTTCAGCATGATGGCTACCATATGTGACAGTTCTTGCCTCCCTGTGGGAACACTACGCTGTTGTTGAGAATCTGTTTTCACAACACACTCTTGCAATATTATTTTGATCAGTTAAACAACTGATGTTATTAGTGTACCTGACCAAATTCAGTTTATTGTTGTTATAATGTATCATTGCCAATTTATATCGACTAATAGCATCTTTGAAAAGATAAGTGGTCTTGAGTAGCATACTTACGATAAAAGCTCAGCACGTCACATTTGATGTTTATTTCATATAAAAGCATGAGAGCATTTTATTTGAATATTCTCCGATGTAAACTTAAGCCCTGTAGAAAGATAAACAGAGATCGCACTTCAAAAAGACAGCAGTGCCAGGAAACATCTGTGTATTCTCATATTCCTTCAGAAACAATAAACACTGTCTTTTGACTTTCAAACTCTCCATGGTGCCATGGCACTGACTCACTCAGCTTGGGTGGGGCAAGGATCTTTGAAGGAGAGCAAGAGGAAGCGAAAGAGACAGCTTCTGAAAATAAATATTTCTCCTGAGATGCAGCGTTTTTGTGTGTATGTGTCATTTTGATGAGAACAATTGTTTTAACTCTCTCTCGCCCTCTGTATATATTTGTAGACTGTATATGCTCAAACCTGTTCAAAGATGCACCTTCACTCAGTCATGCAATGGAACACTCAACTTAAACTAAACCTTGAAGTATTGCAAGAGATTGCATTAAAGAAAGTTTGACTCAAACACTAGCCATTATAAATTTTAAGCATACAACAGTGTTGAGGATACAAGGTTCTGACTGGAGCCACAATCCACCAGGAAACAATAATGAATGAAACAATGAAAAATGAAAACACAATTTGTCCTTAAATTCAACTACATCTTGTGGAGATGGCAGCAGGGTGAACAGACTGTGGCTGAGGTGGCTGCTGTCTTTCAGTATCCTTTGGGCTCTGTGCAGACACCTCACTTCACAGAGGTCACTGATGCTCTGTAGATGGGAACCAGTGATGTTCTGGGCAGTTTTAATCACTGCTGTAGAGCCTTCCTGTCCTGGACCATGCACAAATCACGACAGTTTGTGATGTTTCTGGTCAGTATGCTTTCTATTGCTCCGCTGTTGAAGTTAAACAGGATTTTGCTCAGGAATTTAGCCTTCCTAAGTTTCCGTAGGAAGTCGAGCCTTTTCTGTGCTTTTTTAACCTCGGTGGTGATGTGTGATGACCAAGACAGGTTCTCACTGATAGTGATTCCAAGGAACCTATAGCTGTTCACCTGCTCCACCTCAGCTCCACTGATGTAGACAGGGGTGTGTGTCTTTGCCTCCTTCTTTCTAAAATCAACAATCAGCTCCTTGGTTTTATTGACGTTGAGCAGTAGGTTGTTCTCTGTGCACCACTCTGCAAGATTGTTGATTTCCTCCTGGTATGAACCCTCATTGTTGTTTGTAATACAGCCGATGATGGTGGTGTCGTCCGCATACTTCACAATAGAGTGCTCCTGATGTCTGGGAGTGCAGTCATGGATGTACAGTGTGAACATAAGGGGGCTGAGCACACAGCCCTGGGGGGCTCCGGTGTTGAGCACTTATGTAGAGGAGGTGTGACTGCCAATCTGAACTCTCTGGGGTCTGCATGTAAGGAAGTCTAGTATCCAGTTGCAGAATGTTGTGCTGAAACCCAAAGTGTGAAGTTTTCCAATGAGCTTCATGGGAGAGATTGTGTTGCATGTGAGCTGAAAGTCAACAAACAGTGTCCTGATGTAGCTGCTCTTACTCTCCAGGTGAGTGAAGACTAAGTGAAGAGCAGTAGATATGATGTCCTCTGTGGATCTGTTGGTTCTGAAAGCATACTGGTGTAGCAGTTTAAATATGGGATTTATTAATTAATTAGCAATTAATTCAAATAATGCCAAAATACGTAACTATAACTCATAATGCAAAATTATGACTCAGAAACATGAATTGGTATAAAGATGAAGTAGAGTCATGGGACTCAACTTCGGCTATCAGGAACAATAAGTTTACATAAACATTAGGTGATTTTTAGGAGCACCACCCATTAAAATAGAAATGTTGATAGCCCATTTTGCCTTATAAATTATTGTAGTTCTTTTTTTCAGGTGAACAGTGACTCTACATTATACACACACACATCGCAAGATCAAGTGTCTTTCTCAATGAAAGGTTTATTAAACTACTCACTACACAGCAAAACTACTGCTAAAGAGTGCAAATGAGTGAGTTTAAGAATAAGTATGGATAAATGATGAAACAGTGAATACAGCAAAGACACATAGTGAAAAAAATGACTAAATGAACAACAAATTAATAAATGAAGCGACACTAAAAATGAGGGACTGAAAACCAGTGAGGAACTGAATTAGGTGTGACATCTGGACTTGATCAGGTGCACTGAAATAGTGCAAGATGATCAAGCAGATGAAAAGTTAAGATTAAAGAAAAGTCAATGTTGAGCATCGATCAACAATAGAGAGGCAACCTATCCCATAAAACATTGAAGGAAAAGATAAAGAAGAGGTCTGATCAGAGAATAACCCATAATTGCATTAATTAATTAACTAGTTATTTAACACTTCCTATGTTTTCCTATCATTTAAGAGCATCAACCCCATAAAAGCACAGGAAAAATCATTTCACCTTCCTCAGAAGTCTTGAAGTGTAGCTTTTGTGAGGACACTGAACGGACCGCTTGGTTACGCTTGTCCGGTTCCGGTGGCTGGCCTCAGTCAGTTTGAACGTTGCAAACTAAGCTTGAGTTTGTTTCCTCTCTCTCTCTCCATGAACAGCTGGATCGTCCTCTGACTCACGTTGTCTCATTTGAAGTCTCTCTTTGTCTCACAGTCTCTCTCGTGCAAAGTCCTTCGACTTCACTGGGGTTATAACTCAAAGGGGTGAGAAAGGGGTGTGGTGCTTACCTGTCAAAGCAGGAAAAATACTCTCCTCCCTTCTGTCACTTAAACGATTTTAACTGTCTAGATCTAATTTCTACCTGAAGTGTTGATAAAGTTCACTACTGGCCTTCAAATCTTCAAAATTTGAAACCATGACAGTCTCCTCTGCTGATTGATACCACTTATGAGAAAACCAAATAATTCTTTGGCAGATCATTAACTAAGTAAAACAGTATTAACCACATTTAACAAACATAATGGATATGTCTTAAAATCAAAACAATCTGATATCATTAAAGATTATTAAAGATCCTATTTGAGTAAAGGTATACAAGTACTAGCATCAAAATACAACAAAGTATGAAAGTACCTAATATGACCAAAGGTCTATCAACAAAATCTCTAATTAGAAAATCACTATTCACATGATTACAAAACAAAACAGCATCTGCACACAACAGTGTAAAGGAAGGATAATTAAGCTGCAGATAAAGGAGATACATATCAAAATGCAAGTCTGTATTAAGAGTCTTTCCATTCAGTGTGTAGCATTGCTGCTGGCAGAGGGTTAAGAAAAGTCACACTCCTCCAAGCACACACACACACACACAACATGTCAAAGTACCTTTTTCTTTGAATAAAAAAAATCAGTTAATGTGGTCCTCTCTTACAGTCTGGAGATGTGTGGATGTGTGTCACATGTTGGTTGTGCAACAAAAGCATAAACTGTCAGTTTCTACAATGTAGGGATCTCCTGGTGTCTCCTTGAGTGTTTGCAGGAGCTCAGTTAACAGCTCCTTGCCCCAGATGAGTCATAAGTTAACTCAAAATGTTGGCCATGCAATAAAATCTGTTGTAATTTTGTTCTGCTTACCAGAGTCATTAGTTCAACAGGGCAATTAGGTCCATCAGCTGACCCTGAGGGTCATCTAAGGAATCTCCAAAAGAAGTTTCCATTTTGTTTAGGCATTTGAATATCTTATTATCAAGAGTTGTCCTCATCATCCACTACACTGGTGAGGCTCCATGCTGTCAGGGATGTTGTGTTTGATGTACTGGAGAACTAGTTTCTTGACGCACTTCATCAGGATGGGGGTAAGAGCCACAGGGCGGTAGTCATTAAGATTAGACACAGCAGACTTTTTAGGTACAGAAATGATGATGGCTGTCTTGAGGCAGAGGTGGAACTGTCTCGTGAGAGTGAGGTGTTAAAAATATGAGTAATAACAGCAGCTAGTTGATCAGCACATTTTTTAATATACGGCCAGGAATATTATCTGGGCTAGCAGCCCTATTTATACTATTATTACTATTATACTATTTATGTCTTGTTTTACTTCCTTTGTGTTTTGTGTTTGTCTTAAGTCCTGATTATGTCATACTGTACTTTGTTTTATTATGCTTGTTTTATTAGAACAAAAAAAGATAGGAAAACAGTGTATAAATGTATGAATTAAAACAAATAATTATGTTCTACAGCTTTCACAAAAAAGACATTGCACTTTGCTGATATTTTAAGAAAATAAGAAATGTCTTTGCTGACATTATGTCATTATGTCATGGCTGCAGGAGATTGCTGTTTGCATAATCTTGCATTGATCTAAATTAAAAACCATATTAGCTAAACAATTCTTTCTTTTTGTAGCAGAAAGCTAAGGCTTCGGTCTTCCTTGTATCGGGACATTAACTTATGGTACCTTACCACACGTGCCATGAAAACATGGTACTTTTGCTACTATGCTCCAGCTAAGTATGCAGGTATTTCCCCTTAGTTGCTGTCTACATAATCTTGGATATTGATCTCAAATAAAAAACTGCAATAGCTAGAGCATTCTTTTTTTTGCAGCAGAAAGCTAAGGCTGCCGTTTTTGCTGTCATTAACTTATTTTAACTTACCTTATGTGCACTGCTAATGTACATGATGATGCTGTAATATCCTTGAGAATTTCCCCTTAATTCCCATCATAGATGGCTGTCTGCATTATTTTGTATAAAATAAAAATTATAATAGCTAAAGCATTCATTATTTTTGCTATAGAATGCTAAGGCTTCTGTCTGCTGTTTCATAACACTGTTCACTCATAATGTACAACACTCAGTGTTGTATTGAATTACATAACCTTTTAGCTTAGGTTGTAGAGATTTTAGGGATTGGAAGATACTACAACAACAGTAGCAGACCTTTTCTCGTGCAAAGGGTTAAGTATCTCTACTGTCAATAAACGCACACTTCTCAGACTCTGGGGGTTTGGATGTACAAGGTCCGCCACACGTTTTGAGGTCTGCATGACATGCCACCAAAGCATGCCTTGTTCCTTAGCCCTGGCTGCCACTGCCTGTGTTGTTTTTGCCTATCCTTGACAGCATGCAGGTGTCAAAACAAAAAGAGAGACATACAGAAAGAAAAGCATTAACATCACACTGCTCCAAGAGGGAAAGTGTTGGCCCAACTGTCAGAGAGGGAGGCATACAGAGAGAGACAAGAGGGAGAGTAGGTGGAGACGAACAGAGGATGGAATGCAGGTGACATCAATAACCCCAGCAATGGCACATCATGAGCATCTCCTCTGTCACAAACTTAAGGGCAGAGGGAGTCAGAGACTGGGAATGAAGAAAAGAGAAGTTTTTCAAATGAATGGGCAAAATGACAAAACAAAACGGCACGTTACAGAGGGAGAAAACGAGCCTTTCAGCATGAGTGGCTCTTTCATGTACAACCTCCTACAGCTTGGATCTGCTTTTCATCATCTCCTTCAGCAGAGATGGGTCCCTGGCTTCAAAGAAAGAGAATGCATGCTGGTCAAGAGGAAATGTATTTCTCAGTACACCTGATAGTGAGTCTCTGTAACCATAGCAACAGGTGGCTGTGTAAAAAACCCTGCTTTTGTGCCAGGTTGCACTGGCTTGGCCAAGGATATAGCAGGATGCTTAAATTTCCTTGGAGGTAGTGTTATGTGAATGGGTTTATACTGCAACATGTTGAGACTATACTAAAGCTGAAAACACTGTGTGGTGCAAAGCCATAATGTTGAAGAGATGTAATTTACATACTATGACCTTGACTTTATATAGACCATGGATTTGCAACAGTAGTAAAAGGTTTTAAGTGTGGTTTAATTTACATTGATTCAGCACTGAAATCGCTCTCAACAAATGGAATGAATAGATCACTCACTCTGCCTATTCATCTATTCAACTATTGAAAAAACTCATTAGATTTCTCCTTAGAAGAGAAAACAGAGAAGGGCAATGTTTTGTATTGCCAGCCTGTTTTCACTCCGAACTTATCAAATAGCACCTTTCTGTCAGTGCTTTCGGCATAAGAGCCAATGGATGGCGTCATATGAGAATGCTGATGGACAACGTCAGGCAATAACGCTGCCAGAAACCATGTCATATAAGGAGCACGAGTGTACTTATAGGACATAAGAATTGTGCTGCTTCATTCAACCATGTGCATTTGTTGACATCACCATAACAGTATCCTGTAGTGTGAACAGCTGATGCAGCATGATTCCTAGAATGTCTTAAGTAGATGCAGAGGGTCACTGACAGCATGTGATGAGTTGGAATGAGAGGTATTACTGGTATCATGTGTTCTATGAAGACACATTCCAAGTCCCAGGGAACTGAGATGGTCTGTGTAATTTTGGTGTAGTGGCTACTAGAGGTATTGAATTCTCCATGTGTTCTGTGTGACCCAAACTGTCCCCAAAAGCATGTTTCCCATACACAGTCATTAGAAAAGTGGTAGCTGCAAAATGATGAATACATTTTTAATGTAACATTTATACAATTTCAAATGACTTTTTAAAATCAGAATTTTATCCATTCTGTTTGAAAACATTTACAAAGTTTGGAAGAATCGTGTGATTAAGTTATTTTATCCCATTTATTGGTGAGGGGAGTCAAAAGGAAGTCAGTTTATTGAATTCAAGCCATATAGTTGATCTCAAACTAATTTGCCATAAAGAAAAATACCAGCGAGGCTTTATATTTTGCTAGGCACACATTCACAGATTGAGTTTGAATAACTTAATAAACTTCATAACTGAAGTGCTTTCAATGCCTTCTGGATATCACCACAAGTTACAAGGTGAGACTATTTCAATTTGAAGTTTCTGATTGGGAAATGGATTAAAGTGAAAGAGTTGTCCATGTAAAGGGAAGGTCATTGCATCAAAAAATTACTCAATAACACAAGTATGATCTTTAAAGAACTGTACAACAAAGTAAATACTTGGCAGCATATCACATACTTCTTTTTGGCTTTTCAACAAAACTTGAAAAGGACAAACTCCAATTCTGAGACTGGACACAAAACTGCATGTTACCAAAATAGATGGACAGGTTGCTGAAACTGGACTATTCAGTCCAGTTCTGCTGTGTTCCTCCCTCGTTCATGGGCATCACAGAAACGGGCAGTGTTTCTCGTCACCACTGACAGAAGGGGTTTGACTCAGTGTACTTACTGATTGCCAACAAAGAGGTTCAAAAGAGTAAGTCACGGTTTCAAATTAGAGTCAGAGAAATTGGGTACAACACATGTGCAGTGGAACCTGGTCTGCAGTTGCCAAAGGACTCAGTACCTGGCGCACTATCATAGTGCAAAAAAGTCTGTCATAAAAGACCATAAACAACACTTTCTGTGTGCAAATGCTCTAATGTATATCAGCCACCATCAATCTTAAAAAACATCTTGCACCTAAGGAGGCAAAAAGTATTGCACCAAAAGAGCAACTGAGCAGACGCTGTCTCTTTACTCAACTGTCTGCTATGACCCTCCAACATCCCAGCTCCAGGGACATTGTACATGTCTCACTCTCCAAGTTCACATGCGGTAAAGGAGCATACCCCAGCATCTTCTGAACAGCCTGAGTTCCCAAGAAAACAGAAGAGTTCAAATCTATTTTGGATCTCCATATCCCAAACCAATGCATTGCCCACAAGACACTATGTACCCTAAACATCAAGCAGTTACTTGAAGTGGTCAAGCCAGGTGATTGGTTCATCACCATTGACTTAAAGGACGCATGCTTTTGTGTCAAGGTGGCTCAGAAACACAGCAGGTTATTGTGCTTTGTCATCCAGGGGACTGCCTAGGAGTATAAGAGACAACTGTTACTATTCCCTGGCACCTCTGGCCTTACAGTTGGTGTATGACTATAGGTGGGTTTCCCTTACAGATTTGCACTAAAATTAAGCAGATTTTTGAATTAAGCAATATCACACAAGAGGGAGTGATGTTGTGCTCGTATATCATCATGGCTGTGATTATCTTCGGCTGCCGAAGATAATCACAGCCATGATGATATACGAGCACAGCACACAACCTTGAGTGTGATATTGCTTTTATACAACAGCTCTACAAGCATATTTTTTTGTTAATAGTAACAAGTGACAACAGATTATGATTTGTTTGTTTATTTAATGATTTTTTTTGGCACCCCTGACACAAATAGTTCCACAACCGCTGGACGTGAAAGCTGTGGCCTAGCAATGCATAAACATTTTCCTGCACGCTGCTTGCTAATCTGTTTTAGCTCAGTCTTCATGTTCTGCACAGAGCAGCGGCTTAGTATCTCGAACATTTATCTCTGTGTTTTCAGTTAAATAAGAGTCTGTTAACAGACACTTTGGCGGCCTCTGCGATTCAAATGAATTAGTTTGATCAGACAGTTCGTCGCTGCGTCGTGTGTCCACTCACTGCCATGATCTCCGTCACCTCGAGTCCCCTATCAGTGTGTCAGTGTCGTTCAGGCTGTGGATAGTGTCAGACGAGTGTGTCCCTGTCTCACTGCATGTCCCTGTAACATCTGTGACAGCTGGTTTACTCCAGTGAACGGCAGTTTACTAAAACCAGTCCTTCCTGGGCTGTAGGTCGAGGGCATTTGTATCAGGCAGGATTTTGCTCGGGTATTTCGTGATGATGCTGGTCAGACGGGATTTCCTCGCTCTTCAAACATTGATACAATCAACATTAGATAACTACCAACTGTTAGTGTGAGACTAATTAATGGTTTAAGAACAGCTGTGAAGTGGAGTGATACATGTAGAGTTAAAAGTCAACAGCCCCAATGATGTTGGTCAGAACTAGCTGTTGTATAAGTGTCAATAAAACATGACTGCGTTTCCACTGAGTGATGTTCTGTGACTTCTCCTCTTATTATAACATTCCAAGAAGCGGATGTTCAAAACATTAGCAGGTTTATTTCTATTGCAGCCACTACACTAGCCGTCATTATTTACAATCCAAGGCCATATAGGTGTGTTATGGAGTCATAATGGAAAGGCGAGTCCCTTATGCGTGGGAGCTGCCACATATGAGGGATTTCTGGGAGGTGATAGTCCATGATTTTACAGAGGAATTGTGGATTCAAAACTTCCGGATGATCCATTCAACTTTTTATGTGACGCAATGACACCTCTTGTTGTGCCTGCTACATCATGCCCGAGGGAGCCAGTTCCTACTAACAAGCACATAGCGTGGCCTATAAAAGCCAAAAAAATGTTTTAGTTTTGTTAAATATGGCCTATTCAAATAACCTGAAATAGCACCTCTTGTGAGTGTAAAAACATTTTTTGCAGTAAATGGGAGTTTTTTCAAAATTGATGTATTTCCATTAGACGTTTTTTATATTCGCAATTTCAATTTGCCTTGTGGCATGAGGGCCTCATCATCATGGTTAATTCAAAGGAATATGCATTGTTTTACATATCCCAGCTGATCTTACACCTAATCAGGTTGGGGTTTGCGATCAACTGGAAGAAGAGCAGCCTCTGACCGAGGTCTGACACATCAACCTCCTCAAGCTACAGGCAATGTAGATGTGCACGACGTGGAAAAACACAACATAAAGAACAGTCAGGCTACCCAGCACATGGCTCTGTATTCAGGAGATGGAACAAAAAGGGACACTGGCAACAAGCTGTTCAAAAGCAGTCTCTATCTAGGAGCAGCTGACTCAGAGAGCAAAGCTGAAAAATGGACAGTGTCTTTCGAGTCAATTGCATGCCTACTTTAAGATTGATATAGAGGCCAATGCAACACTAATAGTCCATGACACATTCAAAGCAATGAGGCAGGAACAGGCTTTAAATAACCCAGACATTCCTCGTACCAGCTCAGGAAGACGTTTATAATATAACATCCACAAAATACTGTGAAACAAGGTGTATGTAGGTGTAGAGAAGCAGCCATAGCACTTGTTTTAATGAAAAGGGTTGAGGAAATAAATAAGGCATTGGGTGAACATGGCACATTGAAGACTGATCCCGTCAAAATATGCCTACAAGAAGGGGCAGAACCCAATGCGGTAACGACAGCTCGCAGAGTGGTATTACCTATAATACCCTGAGTCAGGGAGGAACCTAAAAAGATGGAGACCTTGGGAGTTTCTTGAGAAAGTCACCCACCCAACTGCCTGGTGCAGCTCAATGATGTCAGTAGTGAATTCAAAAAGGAAATTGCAACTGCATCTGAGCAGGTGAAAAGAGAAAAATACATGCTTCCCACCAGACGAAGAGAGTGATGAGAGCCAGTATCAGGGCAAGGCTGACCCGACTTAGACTGACAGCTGTTCCTCTTCCAAGCCTTCTTCTGTCTAATGTCCGCTCGCGGGAGAAAAAAGTGGATGAGATGCGATTAAGGCTCATTCAGCAACGGCTTTTCAACACAATGGCCCCTTCTGCTGAAGCATGACCTTTGAATCAAGTTGAACCTTAGAATGAAGTGGATGAGATGTGATTTTGGGAGATCTGGGACTGCTTACACACATCTTCACAGAGACATGGTTAACACCAGACATCCCGGCTCAAGCTGTTACACTGGATGGACTGACCTTGTGGGGGCCAGAGCCCTTTAAGAGAGAGTCGTGTCATCTCCGTTCGCACCAATGGACCGTTTTTTCACAGCAACGGCGGGACGTGGAGCATCTCAATAGTTCCTGGAAGTAGCATTAATTGCTAGCGCTGCAATGGAGTTGTAGCAGAGAAGACCATTTGTGACGGGCTATAACAGGGCAAGACGTCTAAAGAATCGTTTTTTATTTTATCAGCATATCTTAGCTAAATAAACGTGCATTAAAGCATGATATTGGATTATCTGCTGCTAAAATAGTAGACTTACGAAGGAATAACAGATATGCTAACAGAGTAAGCTAACGTTAGTAAACTGTACTGTATATACACATATTGTTAGCGGCTAACAGCCTGTTAATTTAAAATGTCCTGCTCTTAATAATAATAATTTCATCTAAGATTGGGGAGTTAAAGTGGAGAAAAGACTTGTGTGATTTATTTTTCAGCTCAGTTGAGTTACATGTCAGCTTTGTTAAAGATAACATGGTGCTTGACAGCAGAGTGCTATTTTGTGATATATTAATATTGATATGGATTAAGAGTGCATATTTGAGACTAATAAATAATGTAAAAACATTACTGTAAACAGAAACGTAATTTAAAAGTCAATGTTTTTTGCTTTGTGATTCTGTTGATTTGTTTTTATTATGTTGCAGTTCAGCTGATTTTCCACTGATGGCAAAGGGAGGGAAGCTGAAAGACCTGAATGAGATTTAAAGTTTTTCATTTTTCTAAATGAGTAAGCCATTTAGAAAAATGACACATATTAGACTTAATGGGGAATTATTCTAAACACTGACATTGTTACACTACTGTATTATATTATTTTTTATTATGTTGTTATATATGTAATCTTGTTATAGTATATTGATAAATTACAATAGGAGCACTGGGTGCTGGAGGAACTATTTCGAAGCAGGTTATAAAAATGCAGAAGGCTCTAGTTTAATGCAGTTCATTCACAAATAAATCCAATAGAGGGCAATATTACACAGTCTGATGAAGGCTGTCCTCTGGAGCGCAGATCTGACTAACTAAAGGATCAAAGTCTGATAAATGATTAATAAAGGATCAATATTTGTAGGCCTTTCATATGAAACACTATAGACAAATGTTGAGGTTAGCACAGCAAAAGCTAATTTCCAAGCGAGTAATTCACTATGAGAAGCGCAAACTTAACAAAACTAACTAAGTTTCATAACTGAAGTTGGGGAACAAACACACTTCATCTCCCAAAGCGGTTTCCCACCCAGGCCTATAAAGGTATGTCTGACGCTCTCTCCTGTCCTTTTCCTCCCTCCCTCTTTCAGCAAAAGAGCTACACAGGATTCAATGGAGCCTGGAGACTCCCTGCACTAAGACAGCACCCTCATCCTGAGTATCAGCTCCCTGTCTTCTGCAAGCCTTTCCCTGTTCCTTATTTTTTAATTAAACCATGTACAAGGCTTCCCAATGGTGTGCTCTTTGTTTGGGTAAAATGTTCTAATGCAGTTAGAAAAAAGGTAACCTCACATATTTTTTATAGCTGTCATCTGTGGTGAGTGTAAGACTACTTCTGCTGGCATTACTCAACAACATTTTCCTCATCTGCATGTCAGCGTGCCTTTCTCTACATGCCTGGATCGTCCCCGTGCAGCACAGCAAAGCATGGTGGAGACTATCTGAGAGGACACCACAAAAAAAGGACATATATCAACTGCTTGATGTGCTATTTATGTTTGAGTTTATTACATATTAATGAAATTAATTAATTCCAGTAAGTCAGTAGACTTACCATGGTAAGATAAGTCTAAAATATGACAGCATAACCATATATGTCGTATCCACATCACTCATATTTATAGTATGTAATTATACATTTTACATATATAAGTACTATACATATACAGTATATATATGTGTGTGTGTATAGATTTGATATATTTTGCATTTTAAAATATATTTTATTTTTTGTATTTTAATCATATTTAACCCTTATTTAGCACTCAGTTAAATGAAAAAAACAATGTAACAATGTAATGTAATGCAATATATATATATATATATATATATATATATATATATATATATATATATATAATAATGAAACTACATACAATGGGCTTTGTGTATATTGTAAATCAATGCGGTTAGTGACTGCTATTTAGCGAAAATTGAAGTTTTGTCTCCCTGTATAATGTATTCAAATGGCCCACCAGGCACTTCCGGGAGCTATTCGAAGCCTCCATGTGTCACATGACACCCGAGCATTTTGAACTTTCGTTGTCAGTACTCTGTTTGTTCTAGTTTACTAGTGGGGGCCATTTGGACATTCGGGATTCTGATGCAAGTTCAGAAAATACACTGCAGGAACGATACCAGCAACATCACCAAGCAACTGGATGGAATCTTCATAGTAGCTGCTGATTTTAATTAACTCAACCTTCAACTCCAAAGATGTAGCAGGATCAAAGATAATTTTAGAAGAATTCAGTGGGTTTGGCAGAGCCCTTTGTACAGTGACAGCAGCCTTTGCACAGTATAAAATATCAATTCTGCAATATACTGCGAGACTTCCTCTTGCAACATGTTGCTGATACAATGGTGCCAAATATTGCTATTTTCAGTAAAACATACAGACATTCTAAACATCCCCACCATTAAGCCTGTTACCATTTTGACCTCTCCGACTCACTACTTCATAGTTCATGGTGGCGCTTTGGCTTTTACACTGATAATAAGATGACAAAAATGCACAACCACATTGCTTTTCATAATCCTGAACATGTTGTCGAGGAGAAAAAGGCTAACCTTAGCACAACAACTGAAAGTCAGTCAATACTGAATGTTATGAACCTGTACCTAATTTGCACTGACTGAAGTGAGGCATAGTTGTAATCGCCCATAAAATCATTTAACTCTAGAACTGTTGTGCTTTCCGGCAGTTTGGCCTTGTTCCAGTTTATAGCTATTTGACATTGGAATGATGACACACATTGTGGGCAAGTTGCAGTCAGTGTGTGTAGGAGGTATTATGCTTACACTATGCGTGTTGTTATGTTTTTCATTAAATTCTGTGAAACTGACACTATACTACTAAACTACTAAAACTTTTTGCTATTTGCCTTTGGAGGGTATTTTTTCCTCTTTAGTCACACATATCGTGAAGTATTGTAGATTAATTATATAGCAATATATTGATATCACTGAATCGCAATATGTTGATTATGGGGAAGCATAAATAAAGTAAAAAGGATTGGTCCATGCACAGAACCTTGTGGCACTCCAAAGCAGACCTTAGTATGCAGGGAGGATTGATGTGAACAAACTGGGAACAATCTCATAAGTATGATTTAAACCAGCTTAAGGCCAATGAAGTGTTCCAGTCTGTGCAGTAAGATTTGATGGTCAATGGTGTCAAATGTGGCACTGAGATCTAATAGGATTAAAACAGAGACCAGACCTGTGTCAGAAGCGATAAATAAGTCGTTATTAATTTTTGCAAGTGCCGTCTCTGTACTATGATAAACTCTGAAACCTGACTGAAAGTCCTCGAATAAACTATTATCTTGCAGAAAGTCACAAAATTGATGAGCAACCACTTTCTCAAGGATTTTAGAAATAAAGGGGAGATTAGATATCTGTCTATAGTTAGCTAAAATCTCAGGATCGAGAGTGGGCTTCTTTAGAAGGGGTTTAATGACAGCTGCTTTAAAGCCAACTGAATCTAAAAGCATGGAGAAAGCAGCACTAAGACTATCATTAATATCCACGTGAATGTTAAAATCACCTACAATAATTACATTTGTTGATGTCATAGCTGAGGCAGAGATAGGTGAGAAGTAGATGCAGAGGGTCTGTGATAGAGGGGCATCATGTGAAAATTGTGAAAAAAATGTAACATAAAGAAGGAATTAATATAAAAAATAATTTCACTTCTTTAATGAATATGTGTGGATAACTTGAACAATAGCAAGGGTCCCTGCAGTCCAGATAAACAAACAAACAAACACACACACACACACACACACACACACACACACACACACACACACACACACACACACACACAACAAGCTAAAAATGGACTAAATGATCAGTCGTCAAACTTAACATAAGGCAGCTGCTGAACTGTGTGGACTGCAATGAAACAATCACAGTCTTTAACTCTCAATGGAAACGATCTCAACTCAAAACAGAGGGTTAAAAGGATATTTAGAATTTAGAGGAAAGAGTACTCATGTTTGGTTCTTCACATATGCTGATCAGGAAACTGACCCAATGAGTTAGAGAGACAAGGCTTGTGGCCTGACTTTGTGTGACTAATTTGAGTGTCTGTGTGCTCTGCAGTCTATGTGACCAGCAGCTCTCAATCACAGGAGACTGAGAGCATGTGTGTTCTGCTGCACTTGGGGCTGGGCACGGCTGAGACAGAGTAGGCCAGACCAAGAACCAGACCAGAGGTGACAGAGCCTTTTCCACGGTCCCCCCTTCCCTCTTGAACTCGCTCCCCAAACACATCCCGGACTGCATCAAACCTTCCCAGTTAAAATACCAATCAAGTCTCAGCTTTATCAGAGATGCTTTTAATTTGTGTTTAATTTTGTGTGTTACATATTTTAGTATAATCTCTTTTCATGATAATTTTAACTAATGTAATGTGTCTTTAAGCACCATGAGAAGTGCTGTATAGGCCAGGTCCAGCCCTCATGGGGGGCTCATCATTTTGTGATTTACAATGGAGGCAAGTAAACTATCTGGAAGGCTAGTGACTGAAAATTATCTTTTCTCTGAATTCAGGTGTAGTGACAAATCAAGGCCAAAGCAAGGGTCATTTTCAAGATAGAAAGGTCAACTTGGATTCAAATTGAAGATTATAAACTTGGAAAGTTTTCTCTATACTCCCCGTTGTCTCCCCTTTGTCTAATTCCTGATATAGGGACCTGGAAACTACACATACAATTTGTTCATTTGGACACTTGAGACTGTTTAATAAGTTCCTTATTCAAAATGGCTACTGGTGTCTTCTTTGTACATCAAACAAAGAACAGCCATTTGAACTCAATGTCCCAGAGTGCTTCATGGTCTGACACCTAGTTGTTAGATTCTCGCACAGATCCATCTTCAGACATGATTGGTCGATCGCTGTGAACACCAAGGATGCCACACAGCCAAGAAGAGACACATCTGCTGATCTTTGGGCTCTCGCTCCCAAACCTCCACTGAGGAAGGTTGCAGGTCTGGAGGACCTACCCTTCTCCCTTTCACACCTAAGCTCTCAGCAGGAGCTGCAGCCTTGTCTCAGCTCTACTCTCCAAGTTTCAAGACTCTTGAAAGTTAGAAAGCCACAGTTGACTTCTGAGGCCAAAAGGAGAACAGAACTGAGATAGCACTGAACTGCTATCTCTGTAAGGACACCTGAGCAGCCAGCCTCACCCTGGATCCTTGGAACTGCACAGACGTGACTGAACCAGAACCTCTTTCCTTCAGCCAGCAACCCAAAGAACTCTTCTACCACTCCTGGAATGGCAAGTAACCTCCGGGCATGGCATTAGGACATAAGTAGAGGCTGAGCAAGACTGTTCACTTTGTCTTTTGTTATATCATGTGTAACATGTATTGATGTTAATGCTATTGAATGAGTCGTTGTTCTGATCTCTTTGTTTTTGGGTTATTGGTTAGTCTGGAATTTAGTTTGTTAATGCATTACACAGACAGGGTCTTGCATGCAACTAAACATCCTTTTTACTGACCAAGGCACTTTATATACATATTAGATCACATACAAACACTCAGAAATTGGCCCTCAACTGAATCACACAGAGAAGGAACTTAAAATTCTTTTCTTTGTTCTTGTCTGACCAACCACATGGTCAGCTAAGGCCTTCACTGCTCTGCGGCCATTTTTGAATCCGGTTCTTGAATCACACCGACACACACACACACACACACACTATATATATTATTGTCAAGAACTCACAGGCAGGTGGACACAGTAATGCAGCAGCACTCAGAGGATTAGGCAGAATTGTGGTCTTTATTGCAGTCCAAAGTCAGTACACATGAATCAAAAACTCACGGCAACAGTACAAAGGGATCAATATACAAAAATGCTGGGACGTTTGCTCACGGGGAAGACAAGACGAACTGGCACAGACAGAAGGGAGAGCTTGGCTTATATACACACGAGGGAGGGGCAGAATGAGACACAGGTGAGGCAAATGAGGGTAATCACCAGTGGCGGGAAAGGGAACAAAGGGAGGAAGTAAACATAAAGACAACACAGGGGAAGGGGAGAATACAAAATAAAACGGGAAGCGAAGGACAGAAACCTCAAACCCTGACAATTATTAGTTAGGATATATTGTGTGTTCTGTTTTGCTTTTCTTTTTGAATAAATGTTTTGGAATCATATTTGCCTCCTGCTTAATGTTGTACAAAAGTGAGTAAATTGCCAACTACTGTGTCAAGAGCTCCTCCACTCTTTACTATCAATATAGTAATTTTGGTAATAATGAATTGAATTAATGATCAGAGTTCCAAATTCAGAATGTAATGTATTTTATGAGACTGTTTTTTTGATCAGCTATCATTTTCCTTTCTGGGAATGGTGCCCCATGAGGTGATCTAATTTAAATTAAGTCACATTATTTAACGTAATTAATATTTATATATATATATATATATATATATATATATATATATATATATATATATATATATATTACTAATTATTTATAATAGCCATGCTTTAAGAATTGGTGACCCTTGCATGAGGCCAAATCACAAAAAGGTTGCCCCCGTGTTAAAGCCAAATCCATACACTGCCAAATTTCATAGATGTATGACTATTTATGCTATTGTAGAACCCTAATATTTGAATTCATATAATTTTGCCAGAAATATGTCCCAAAAAAGGGGTTTGGGCCAGCGGAGACCAAATGGCCCTGAGTGGGGGATGCTCGTTATTAACTTACGATCAGGAAATAATAGTGGAAAAAAATTAACAGAAAACATCATGAGGGCTGCACTTGCTCCTGACCTAATATAAATAAAATACATTATCGCAATTAAGAAGACATTTCTCAAGAACAGTTGGTGAATGAGGCCCATTAACAGGAGTTTTTGCAGACAAAAAAGGAAACAAAAAGATAAAAAAGTTTGATGAGAAAAAGTGTTTTCTGATCTCTATAAAGTGTACTGCGTTGGGGTCCACAGCAGGATCCATAAACCACTAGCTGACAAATACTCAGCAGGCAGATATTCACCAACAGCCACACACACACAGATTTGTCCTGAGCACATGAATAGGGGTCCTTTCTGCTGAGTTCCGGGGGAGGTGGTGGCCACCCCACTGCCTCATTGATTTATCCAACAGCCTGCTCCTGTTTAAAGCCCAGCTGTCTCTGTCCACACACACATGTAGTATGTGGCAATGCATGCACTCACACACACATATAATGTTCTCTCATACACGTGCGGCCATTTGCTGCCATCCTGGCAACTGCTGTTTTGTCACTCTGCTCTATCGCTGCTGAGGCTGGCCTCGCACCAGAGGTGCAGCGTGCGTGTGTTTGTGTGTGTGTATTTGTGGGA
This sequence comes from Plectropomus leopardus, assembly GCF_008729295.1. Taxonomy (NCBI): domain Eukaryota; kingdom Metazoa; phylum Chordata; class Actinopteri; order Perciformes; family Serranidae; genus Plectropomus; species Plectropomus leopardus. The sequence continues at coordinate 35,798,000 of NC_056466.1, forward strand.
ACAGAGGAATGAATCTGGAATGTATTTGCTGTTAATATCTGCCAGCCATCATCTCTACTTCATGCTGACTATGTTTATTACGGTCACACCCACTCAAACACACACAGACTCAACTGACCCATCATCTCTGCTGATGGTCCTATTGATGGCTACGGTCTGAGGTGAAGCTGATCGTTTAGATCTATACGCCTGCAACATCCCACTGCTGGGGCATTTTTCTATCATGATACAATAGAGGATAAAGTTGGTAAGTGTGATGTCCAATTTAGATGTTAACCCTATGAAACCTGAACAAACTGGCTTGATTTCTGTCAAAAACATAGAAAGGAGATGTTTAGCAACTTCATAAGAAAATGGCCCAAAAATTGGCAAGAAATTATTGAAAAGTTACAAACAATGACCTGAAAATAATTAAGTATTATCTAACCCTCCTGTTCTGTTAATTTCAGCTTAATTATCCTAATGATCCTGGTCAAAAATGGCAATCAACTTTAGATGATTATTAAACCATAAAAATACAAACATTATTACCTAATTTTATATTATCTTTTACTCAGTTTTTCTGAGAAATATTATATATGTATTAGGACTGTCAATCAATTAAAATATTTAATCATGATTAATCGCATGATTACCCATAGTTAATTCATGATTAATCGCAAATTAATCACACATTTTTTGTCTGTTCTAAATGTACCTTAAAGAGTTATTTTTCAAGTTTTTTGTACTCCTATCAATACGATAGTGCTTTATACAAATGTATGTATGTAAATGTAAATAAATATGCTGAAAGAGAAAACTTTAGCGTATTTCTGTAGAGAAATTGTGATGACCAGTAGACACAGGCACGTACACACGGTTTCACTGAAACAGCTGCAGGTGAAATGATAAGGTGCACATGAAATACACAGAGAGAGATGTAACCTCAAATTCAAACCTTGTTTGTTTAGATTTACCAATACTACGGATTGTGTAATTATTTTGCCATATACACTGTCTTGTGTGAAATATTACTCAGAGACACAATCATAAACTTACTTAGGCTAACCTTAATAATCGTTGAGTCTCTGTGTGATGAATGTAATTATCATTATCTTAACGGCCTAATTTGGAATATTTAAACGGGATATGCTGTTTATATGACCTGCATCACATTCAGAATATAGTAGTAAAGTAGTATTAATGTGCCACTGATTTGATACAAAGCTGGTTGAAAATTGGTGAAGTACCTTTTAATCTTTTTTCCATCTGGATATAGCCTCAGATTCATTCTCGGAGCTGCTTATGAGGAGCCAAGCTGCTGCAGAAACACCCTGCCTGCATCCACCTACAGGGAATAAACAATCAACAAACATTATGACATATTATCTTGTTAAATATGGAGGCCTGTGGCAATGTTAACCTACAGGAATAAACCCCTCTTCCATATTTAGATGCCAGGTTAGTCCTAATCCTGTTACGAGGATGTGAGATTGCCAAGGTTACTCAATTATACATTTTCCCTCGCCTTTCATTCGTTCTGCCACCTCTTTTTCTCTTTCTTCACCTCTACCCCGTCACACAGATTATGCTCTCTCCCTATCCTCAGTGGAGATGCAGGAATCACATACTAAGCTTTGAACATGAAAGGCAAGGTGGAAAAACAACAACAAGGACAACAGATCACTGCATATGTCTAAGTGTGTTCGTGTGTTTCTGCGAGTCTTCCCTCTAACATGCGCATGTATGCATATTTAGGATGTCATTTGGACATGTCTGACTGTGTTAGTCGGGGCTTTCATGCTTTTGCTTTTGTATTTACCCGTGTGTTTCTGCATGTCTGCGCGCATGTAAATATTGAAGCTTTGATGTGTGTTTGTGTAGGAAAACCTTTTTTTTTTAGCATGTTCAGACAGCCGTTTGCCAGCATATCTGCAGTTTGATACAGCAGTGAAGTGCAGCTGTCAAGTCATTAAAACTTTGGTTCTGCTCAGCAGAAGAGTCACGAGTCTCCAAATCACAATCAAACTTTTCAGAATGTGTACCAGTCACGTCCCTTCAAAGTTCACATCCGCAAGTTCAAAGTAGGTCCAAAGAGTTTGAGTTGTTCTCAGTGTATAGTAAAAACATGAAACTCAGTACCTTAATGTATTCTGCTCAGGGTCCTTGCCTACTCAAGCAGACATAAATGAAGATAAAGCGCTGTGTGAAAATTATTTTAGGGTAGGCTGGAGGTACAATGCTCACAATATAATTTTGACAGTTCTAGCGTACAAAAGAGCAACCCAGCAAGAAGTTAAACAGAATAAAGCTTGCCATCAAATGACGCTCAGTGGGCTGTCAGTTAAAATGAGCTGCTGGATGAAAGAGAGAGGCAGATAAAGAATGCTGTGCACACAGCAAGTGCAGGTAAAACACTATTCCTTATGCATACTGACACAATCAGATTTGAGAAAGCTATAAGCCATTGGTGTGAAACCAAACTTGTGTGTTTAGTCACGGATAAATGAGCCTGAAAACTCTGTCTGAACTCATACCTGGATCCACTGTACAGTTGACCATACACAGGGGTTCATACCGTACACACTTTCACCAATACATTTCTGGGACTTTTACAGGACTTTGAGGTGAATTTTTAAGACTATACATTCTCTGAAATGACCACAGATACACCTTATCAGTTCTTTTTCATCGCTATATAATAGCCTTTTAAAATAAAGGGTTATATTTTTTAATGAAATAATTTCATTCGGAACAGGGTTGAAACTGAATAATCATTATTATGGGGGGGTCAGTCAGTTATATTTTATTACTTGAGAGGGACTTATACTTTTATTTTGGCTTTAGAAATGGGCACACAAAGAAAACATGGTTTTGGAAGGCCTGTTTTTCTAAAAAAAATCACCAAACATTGCACCTCTGTATCCCCACCAGAAAGTTCTCTAGAATTACCTCAAAGGTTGCTCATGCTAAAAAAATATGCTGAAAGAGAAAATTTAGCATATTTCTGTAGAGAAACTGTGATGGCCAGTAGACACACGTGCCTGTGTCTACTGGTGTGTCTACTGTCTACACACGGTTTCACTGAAACAGCTGCAGGTGAAATGATAAGGTGCACATGAAATACACAGAGAGAGATGTAACCTCAAATTCAAACCTTGTTTGTTTAGATTTACTAATACCATGGGTTGTGTAAATATTTTGCCATATACACTGTCTTGTGTGAAATATTACTCAGAGACACAATCATAAACTTAGGCTAACCTTAATAATCATTGAGCCTCTGTGTGATGAATGTAATTTATCATTATCTTAACGGCCTAATTTGGAATATTTAAATGGGATATGCTGTTTATATGACCTGCATCACATTCAGAATATAGTAGTAAAGTAGTATTAATGTGCCACTGATTTGATACAAAGCTGGTTGAAAATTGGTGAAGTACCTTTTAATCTTTTTTCCATCTGGATATAGCCTCAGATTCATTCTCGGAGCTGCTTATGAGGCCCAAGCTGCTGCAGAAACACCCTGCCTGCATCCACCTACAGGGAATAAACAATCAACAAACATTATGACATATTATCTTGATAAATATGGAGGCCTGTGGCAATGTTAACCTATAGGAATAAACTCCTCTTCCATATTTAGATGTCAGGTTAGTCCTAATCCTGTTACGAGGATGTGAGATCGCCAAGGTTGCTCAGTTATACATTTTAGAGTGTATTTAGTTTTCAAATTTTTTTTAGGCCTGGAAATTGCTCTTTGCAAATCTCATGACTTTTTCAGGTTTTTCATGACAGTCACATACAACAGTTTGCTAGTTTAGAGTGGTAACAGCATTATCTGGTGGTTAGCTTTGCGTTGCAGTTGCCTATATGTAATGTTTGCATTGTTTGTGTGTTTATGTAATATAGCTACCCTTCAGCTGACCCCCATTTTAAAGGAACAAAACTATGTCCGAGAAGCTTTTCTTTGCTGTATCATTTCTGGTGTGGACAGATTTTTTTGTAAACATACTGACAGTTGAAATGGAAAATCGAGCGACCACTGGTTTCAGTGAAATATCGTCATATCTTTCTCTCTCATCCTCAGCCTCCTTCCCTCTCTCCCTATAGACAGATTTTCTCTCTCATTTTCCTCTTTCTCAAAAATTGCTCTCCTCCTCTGTAAGGCTGGATAAAACCTGCTCTTGTGTGACTTGGAGATGATGCCTTGGCAGGAAGAAAAGAGAGTAAATGAGAGGAGTACAAGAGGAAATATGGATTTTTTGGTATTGGAGCGTGTCCTGCTGCCATCTCAGGACACGTTGTCATCAACTTTAATGTATTACAGTGTTCAGGCAGGGCCAGTTTTAGTTTTACATGTAGCATCAATCACAGGGACTGTTGTTGAGCTTTTAACACATTCGCACCTAGACGCACCCAGGCACACCCACTCATACACACTATTTCACATGCGTGCCTTCACACACAAAAGCTTCTTTTAGAGTGAAAGTCAAGAGTAAAAAATGACCGCTGCAAACAGCCATCCATCAGAGCTACAAAATAACAACAGAGCGACACTGAGCTGATATGTATAAAACACTGCAATATCTGCAGTCCCCCTGAGTAAACACACAATCAGCCAACGCCGGCAAAACCGCTCCCTCTGTTTGCAGTTGAGCTCAAAGGAAGTCTGTCGTCCTTTGTGCCGATCCTACAGGCCCCACACTATGATTTGTAAAGCGGGTTCGTTTTAAAGTTTTAAATCAGACGTTTAGCTCATTTTACCTGTCAAACAGAGACAGAGGGTGAGTTACGGTGCTCCAGCATGGACAGTATGAGGAAAACTAAGTTAGAAAAAAAAAAATAAAAGCATGTAAACATGCTCTTGCAGAAACACATACAAGAATGAACCTGAATATGAGCATAATACGTCCTCTTAAAGCTTCAGATTCATAGGTGGGGAGTTCCCATGGGAGTAGTTGACTGAAATCTGAGAGTGGTTGCCTGGAGACCACTTGTTAACCTTTTAATGTGAGAGGCCTGCTAACTGGAAAGCCCTTTGTCATTCCAAACTCGTAAAATACCGTCACTTTGACAATGCTATTGGCATTAGATGCAAAGCCAAAAGCCACCTTTTGCGTCTGCATGAAATGCCTTTGGATGGTGTCAGCTGAGAACGTGGCCTGACAGATCCGGTGTTAATATATGCCGGCAGACAGCCCGACGACACCAGCTGCATCCACATGATACACACATGGGCAGCATCACTTGAGAACACGGCTGGATAGAAACTATTGCGTCTGCATGAAATTGACAGCATCAGGTTGAAACGCTACCTGTAATGACATAATCTAAGGATCGCGTTGGTGCCTATTGGATGGGTGGGAGGGTAAAACAAACCCAACTTTCATGCAGGAATCCAATGTTCGCTTCCTGTCTGAATGTGATGGTTTTCTCTACACATTGACAGTGCTTTCAGTGTACGATCTCAATGCCAAAAGCCACCTTTTGATTCTGCTTGATACGCTACTGGAAGGCATCAGTTGAAACGTGGCAGGACGGACAAGGTGTTGTTATACACAGTCAGACAGCTGGATGGCACCCACCGTGTGCATACAATACACACATGGGCGGCGTCACTTGAGAATGCAACTGGATGGGGCGTCTGGTGGATCAATGGATAGTGTGAGCACCCCATGTACAGAGGTTGTATCCTCGTTGCAGCAGCCACAGGTTCAATTCTGGCCTCGGCACTTTGCTGCATGTTGACCCCTCTCTCTCTTCCCTTTTCACACTTGTGCTGTCCTGTTGATTAAATGCAAAAATGCAAAAAATCTTAAAAAAAAAACAAAGAAAAAAACAAGAATGCAACTGGATGAAATGTGTTGTGTCTGCATGAAACACGTCAGGGTTGCACCTGGTTGAAACACTGCCAGTAATGACATAATGTAAGGAGTCCGTTGGCACTTATAGAGTAAGTTGGAGGGTCCAACAAACCGAGAACTGTCATGCGTAAGTCTAGTGTTTGCTTCCCAATTACGGTAAATGTTATGGGTTTTTCTCTGCACATTGACATTGCTTTCAGTGTACCATTCCAGTGCCGAGATAACTTTTGTGTCCACTTTAAATGCTCCTGGATGACATCAGGTGAGAAAGTGGCTGGAGGGGACCTTTTGCGTCCCCATGAAAAACCACAGAATGGCGTCAGGCTGAAAGGCTGCAGGCAATTGGTATTGCACCAGTCAAATAACGGTAGGCAATGTCAGCTAGACTTTACCCACAAAATCAGGGAGTGCGGTAATGTAAGTGTTACTGTCATTGCATGAAAATAAATGAAGCTTATATTTACTCTTCTCAAAGTTACAATATTGACCTAAAAAGTACCTTTAATAAATACATTTCATTTCTGCTTTTCATTTTGTCGGTAACATATGTAGCGTACTTCTCAAAATCAGATCCTCCTGTGCACAAATTGTATCAAAAAGAGATACAATGTGAATTTAATTTTAAAGCAGGCCTACATAAATATTTGAGGGAAAAACAGTATTCTGTTTTTCTACAAGAGAAAGGAAAGTCATGCAATTTAAACTGGGGTGAAAGTCATGAGTAAGTTTGACATAAGCCAAATATGTGACACAAATCTTTCTCAGGTGTAGAGGTGAGTGACAGGTGTAGCCCAGCTGTAGCCCAATTATTCCACACCACTGTGGAATTGAACTGCTTTGTCATCACCCCTGGGAGTTCACAAGACAGACAACTGTGATGCCCATCTCCTTGTTCAGTGATTCACAAGACCCAGAGCGGCAGGTGCTGCCTCAGAGTAAACAGTGATTAGCTCCTCCACTCTGACTGGAGGTGTGCTCATCACTGATGTTTGGTTGACTTTTATAGAGTATTTATATAAATGCTTTAAACTAAAAGTGTCTTGAGTGGTCGAAAGACTAGAGAGGGGTGGTACAAGTGCAGGTCCATTTACCATTTACAAGTGGAGCTCCAGCTGAATTTAAAGCAACTGGACTCTGTCTGTTTGCTCTGGAAGACATTTTCATCAGTCACTTCCAAATGGATGAATTGATGTGACAAAGCTGGCTGCAAGATATCTAGTGACTTGGACAAATGAGAGCCATTACACTGATGATGCTGAATTTAATGTTTCATAGCATATGAAACAACTGTTGGTTAGGTTTTCCTGGACAATTTTAGAGTTAAGCCCCTGTTATGCTCTTGGACAAAAGATTGAAGATAGGGCAATTGGTTGGATTCCTAAAGAGGAAGGCTGGCAACTCTGACTACAGTCTCTAGATTTCCCATCTGTTGTTATTTTAATTTCAATACACTATCTTTCGCATTATGCCTCCATTTTATGATTTTTCTCCTCATCTTGTCCTCCACACCAGGCAATTTGGCAGACATGTTTTGTGATGTTGACTGGGCCAATGTTTAACCATATTTTTTTTCTATGAAGTTCAAATGTTTCTCCATAGTATTATAAAGAAGACATGGCAAAGAATATGAAAAAAAGTGTATTTTTCTTCCTTGAAATCCTTTGTGCTATGAGGGTTAAAAAATGCTTCATAATCACCACATTCCTGGAGTGATGACCTGGTGGGGTCATGGTCATCACAGAAAAATGGTGTGTCATGAAAAAGGTTTCATTTTGGGATTCAATGTATGTCATATTTTATTTATATCTAAAACAAACCCCTTTGAATAAAACATTTAAATGTTAGTCCATTAGATTAAAAAAAAAGAATATGAACAAATCAGGGCAAGGAACCACCAACCAATAAATAGATTTCAAGGTGTGACTGAATCCGTTCAAGTTGCTGACCTGGCCTCAAGAGGAAGGGATAGCAAGAACAAAAAAAAAAAAAAAAAAAAGCAACAGATAATGTTCTTTTTCAGTTTGGCTGAAAATCAAAAAGGGGTTGAACTTGAATGCCAGCCCATTCGAAGTTGTCAAATAACTTTTGCAATGATATCAACGTAAGATCCTGATGTCAAAATCCAGGTGTGTTTATGATACGCCACCTGGTGGTGACAGCTGAGAATGCGGTTGGCCAGAAGCGTTCTTGGTGTTGTGATATGCCACCAAAAGGCCAGACGGCCAGATGACACCTACTGCAGCAGTGTAATATGTGGACGGTTGGCATCAACTGGGAATACGGCAAGATGGAACCCGCTGTGCCTGCATGATATCCCACATCAGGCTGAAATGCTGCCTGTTACAATGTAATATAATGAAGGTCCCTATGGGGTGGACAGGAGGGGCGGTGAATGGATCCAACAAACACTGGACCTTCATGTAGGAGGTCGATGTTTGCTTCCCCTCTGAATGTGATGGGTTTTTTTTCTACACTTTATCATTTGTGTCTTTTGTCTTAACCTAAGCATCTGTACCACTGTTGCTTAATCCTAAGCATGTGCTTTTGATGACGCCCCAGCGTTGGTTGCCATTGTTGCTGTTGCCACAGTTTGTCCTGGTATTAAAGGCAGAGGTGACTGTCAACAAGCAGCATATTTAGACCATTTGTTTTTGTTGACATCATGAGTAATGACATCCCAGAACATCAGCAGCAGATGCAGAAGGATATCTAGATTGTAATTCATGAAAGTCCATTGCAAAGCGGCAACATGTAATGACTTGGGATGAGAACGTGTTGTGCTTATCTTAGGTCACATTCACACCTGAACTGTTTGGTCCGCTTTAAATGGACCAGAGTTCATTTCCTCGGATAGTCCCGTTCATTTGGGTTGAGGTGAAAACTCAATCAAACTCTGGTGCGGATCAAACAAGCGAACTCTGGTCCGCCTGAAAACGGGGGTCTCGGTCCACTTCCAAGTGAACTCTGGTGTGTTTCGTTTCCACTACGGGCACGCGCAGCAGCATTACGGCACGGGCGCACTTTGATGTTATTATCAGTTATAAAAACAGTCACATGCCTCTGCTGAGCGAAATGTTTCGAAAGTTAAACTTACTAAAACAATAGGACAGGAATGCCTAACTGGCCTCTCATTAGTGTCACTGCAGAACTCACTCAGAAGCCGCCATATAATGACCTGATTAATGATCTCTCATTAATGATGCAGACGTGTGTGTCCGTAGAGCCTCCAGCTGCTGCTGAAAAATGACTGTTTTATAGTTCTTCTGTAATGGAACATAGATGCAGAGTTTACAAAGTTTTGGGATTTGTCTTGTTTAATGTATGAGCATAACAACGATGCAACTATGATCGTGCACCCACAGTGGCCGATGTGGAGTCTACAAATAGCTGCCTAATAATGCTCACAATCAGTTTGATCATTTCTTTATGAGCTCTTTGTGACACCATATAACATGAATATAATTCTCTATAAGTATTAAAGTGCCGCATGAACTTCTGTCAGTCACATCATTTGATGTCCCCAGGTGAGTCCTGATGATGCAGGATGACAAACGCAAAAACTGTCCAATCAACAGTCACCTGTCAGTCAGCAGAACCTCATGTTTACTCCTCTTGGTTCGTTTGACAAAGTGTAGTGTTAATGCGAACCAAACCAACTTCAATTGCAACAATGTTGCTATTTTACCCCCCCAAGTGAACCCAGTCCCAGACTATTGTGTGTGAAAACGACCTAAGTGATTAAGTCCTTTTCAAAATTTTACTGTTTGAAAGTATAGAGACAAGCACTGATCTTCTTGGGATAGCTCTGTAGAAAAGCCCAATCTGGATGGTATCACAAAAACATAATGCAGAATATCATCTACATATAGTGAGGGTATCAGTGTGAATCTGTTAATTGCTTAATGAATGGAACAGCAAAAATCTAGTGGTGAATATATACATTAAACATAAATGCCTAGATATTGTTTTAATGTGTGGAGAACGGAATTGAGCAGATTCCCGGCTCCTTCAGTCAACAAGTCGAAGTATCTTTGGGGAAGACACTGAACCTCAGTCTGCTCTCGATGGCTGTTCCATCGGTGTCTGAGTGCTTGTAAGTGTTTAAAAACACTGAGAAGCCCGTGGCACCTTGTATGGTAGCCATGGCCACCCATGTATAAATGAGTGAATGTGACTCATAGTGTGAAAGCGCTTCGAGTGATCGAATGACAAGGAAAGTGCAAGTGCAGTCTGTTAACCATCCATTTACCATTACCACTGGGTTAATTCTCTTTGTTCTTCTGTGTTAACAGAAAGGTCAGTCACCTCTGCCTTTTGACAAACTGCGGCAGGAATAACAAAATCGAAACAACTTGAAGCTCACTGACTGGGATAACCAACTGTGTTGGTGACCATTAAATTTGTTCTGTGTTAGAAATCAATTATTTGTTGTCAGACTGAAGATGTTTTTACATCTGTCCTTAAGCTCACTTGAAAAAAAAGTGTGAGGTTTCATAGTGGTGAGCTGGTTATTGGCAATTTTCTTTTCTGGCATTAGTCCTGAAACTAATTGGACTAAATAAATACACTGTGGGCTCATTCTTTTCAGTTGTGTTGGGTGTATGTCAATAAGTCCTTCAATTGCTTTCGTGACTCAATTCCTCTTGTTAGCCTGATGTCCAAATTTCCGATTAGGTCAAATGACTGATGGAGACAGGGGGAAAGGGTGTCTTTAAAATGCAGTAAAATGGGGTGGAATTAGGCATGCCTTGCACGGAGTGGCCAAAATGGATACACATTCTCTTATAGACAGACGAACACCCAGACGTTCACACACACAAATGTCCACACACACACAAATGCCCACGACCGCACGCACGCACGCACACACACACGCACGCAAATACATGTGCACACACAGTCAGTCATGCAGAGATTGACTCCAATTAGCCAGCACTGGTCTCTCCTTTCCTCATCAGTGCAGGAGTGAAAACCTCATCATTAAGAGAGCATGCTTAAAGACAGAAGGCCTAACCCTTTCTGATGCAGGCACTCTTTGATATTCCAGCGGTAATCCTGCACACCTTCACTGTGCCTGGACCATCACACAGTCTCTGCCTTTTCTCCTTGTTCTTTATTCCTCATTATTCTGAATATGCTTTGACCTCATACAAGCACGTGCATCTAAAACGAAATAAAAGTCATCCGTTGAATTATGCCACATATACTTTTTGGAAATATTTAGCATTTTTTGAGTGTTGGCAGCTTTATTTTGCTGGGCTTTGTTGTCAGCAAATAATTTAACAAGACAACAAGCAAAGCATTTAACTTTGTATATAGCAACCTGCAATTAAGGGGAAACTCAACTTGCTTTGCTTGGGGGCAACTTTTGCTAAATGACAGGAGGTCAGGGGCTGGTTGGAGCAGCCCTATACATGTTTTTAGGATTTTTCTAGGATTATAGAACATTTCTATGGTACTTTGCATGTTTCAAGGATTTTAGGACATTTCCAGGATTGTAGGATGTTTCTAGGATTTTAGGACATTAGGGTCTTTACTAGGACCTCTGTCTTGGGGTGTGGGGGATCCCCCACAGGCACATTTTTTGATAAACAAGCTCTATTTTGATGCTGTTTTATGCACTCTGGTGCCTTATGTATAATAAAATAGAAGAACTATTCTCAATATGAATCACTTGATCTTTACTATGAATCAGAAGATATTTTGGGGGGCACCCAGCACTCTATTGGAGGCGAGATTTGGCCTGCTAGCAATGAGTTGAATATCACTGCTTTAAACACTTTAAAACACTTTAAACACTCAAACTATTGAAATAATTTGTAATAAAAGGTAATAAGAATCTTCCATTGTCAAATAAAGTCATCACACAAAAGGAAAGTCACTTTATTAAAATTCTTTAACACATTTACAGTCTTTTATCAACCACTTCTCCTGCAAATTACTTCGGAACTATTTTTTCATTACCAAAATACATTTTGCATTGTTAAAGCAGCTGTGATTGATGGTCTATGATATTGCTTCAAATGACATTTATGTGACAATATAAAAGGGATGGCTCATAGTGATGAACCTAGAGAGAATTATTTGCAGTAAGCTCTCAAGCTGTTATCTTTACTCTTTCCTTTCACTATCAACACTCACTCCATAATTTTCAGCCATAGCTGACAGACAACTATTTTCTGCTAAAAAACCCTTAAAACCACTGTACCACTGCACAGAAGCAAACAGAGGACAAAAGCAACAAGTGACTAACTGACTAACATAGAGGAGCACTTAGCAGCTAAAGAGACAGACACTCCCCTCAGGAGTTGGCAGAGACCAAAAACTGAGTTAACATTGGACTCCAGGGAGTTTGCAGAGGTGAGATGTGCAGTAATTCTGGCGTGCTTACCCAGTGCTAGTCTAGAAATAATTATTATGGAGAAATAAAAATGCACCCAGAGGCATCAGCTCTGTTTACTTAGAACTGTTGTGGCAGGACTGGAAATTTCATTGACACCTTCAAAATAAAAGCTCATCAGCACAAGTAAGAGCACTCTTTTCAAACATGTCAACAACCCAACTCATGTATCTGCATCATGTTTTCTGCCTAGCATCATGTCATGTTCATGTAAATAGATAATCTCCAAACATACACTTTGCAAACCTAATCAACCTTTGCTGTAGGATTTGTCAGCACATCTGCTACCATCTAAGCAGTAGTCCAAACTTATTTTTTCATCATTAACGGCCTAACTAATACTCTAAATCAGTGTGTTTACACATCTGTTTGGTTAAAGGATTCTTTACTCATGCTTTTGTACGTTGGTTATGCTCATAAACTTTAGGTGATGCATATGTCGATGGACATCCATTAATACCCTCTAGTGGTTTTACGATGTACACAAACTCTTATGGTTGCAGCTAATTCTATATTCTCTGCCTCACAAGTTGACAATGCAACAGTGAGCTGCTTTTTAGTTTTCCTCAATATCAATAGACCCTTCTCATGTAGGCTTACACAATACCTGGATGTGCTACCTAAAAGGCTGGTACACCTTAGAGGATAATCAGGTTGGGTGTTCCCAATTTGGGGCTGGTCGGAACCGATTATCTGCACAAATAATGGATAAGTGTGAGGGGTTATGTAAATAATTTTATTGTTACTGACTGTGTCGAAGCTTCTCTGACCTCGAATCATAAATATTAAACATGTTTGATATTAATGAGCGGCAACCCACAATAGCCAATGAAAAAGAGGAGACTGGGAAGTGTCACTAAACAGATATTGCCTACATGTACAGGTCAAAAACATGGCAGGCAACAACAGGACTTCTGTCTCCTGAGCCAGCCACTCACCTCCAACTCACACTGCAAAATGTATGATCCACGCTTACTCCGTCTTCTCAGCCATTACTTGATCCATAGCTTTTTTCTATGTTTTGGTTTTTCGCTGCAAAACAAGACACACTCAAGTGCAGCCAGCTGACAACGTTGATGCTCCTCCATATTTGTTTTTCTTCTGAAGTCACATTTGATCACGCAAGATTCTATGAGATACCACTGTGGCACCTTAACTACAAACTCATTATGTCTTTGGTCTCCCACGTACAAGTCGGTTAAGATTTGAAAATCATTTAGTCCGAAGTAGCCTTAAGTCAGTTATACTGTACGTGCTGCCTGGTCTGCATTACTGTACGATGATAACCCCAGTTTGTTATTGTTACATTTCCTGTAACAGAACTCTTTCATTTGTACCTAGATATTTCAGATCATACTTTCAGAACTTCAATGAAGTTTAACTTTTGTTTATAAGATGTTGCTCTATCTTACATGTCAAACCTTTCAAGTATTTTCTCCACACATCTCTTCTGAAATTTTTTTTTTAGACATTTATCACTCTGACGATCCATACCAAGAAAATACTTCAGTTTATTCAAGTGTTCCATCTTGAATTTTGCTGTGAGCGTTTCCTTTACAACCTTCAGTGCATTTTCATCATCGACAGTGATGATCCGCCCACATTAACACAACCACTTTTTCATTTTCTGTTTCCTTTGTGTAAACAGTGATCTGCTGGATTTTACACAATCCTTTTCACTCAGACACTCATGCTGCATATTGTTTCAATTTCTGCCCAATTGTTTTAGTGCATACAGTGACCTTTCTCTCTTTTACACCATCCTTGCATTTGTGCAGGATGTTACCTCATAAGCCTCTGTTTATTCCATGTAAATCCCACAATCTGCTGGTGCGTGTAGGTAGGCAATTTTGACATCCATCTCTTTTAAACTCAGGTTTTCCTTCAGCATCAACACATAAGGACTGGTCAGCAGTGATGGTAGTTGATGAGGTGGGTGTACTACTGCGCACTACTAAAGAGGACATGAGTATTCTTTACTATATGTTGCGATTGGTTTTGGGAATGATAAGTAGGTATCATCTACACAGCCAGAAATTGAGATGGGTATAGCCTATACATCTGTGTATACCCTCCACTACACTACTGCCGGTCAGGTTTGTGCTATGATGACAGCAGCGCATGTAGATGCAGAAGCCAGTAGCTCCTAAAATCGTTGCTCCTTTTTTTGCAATATTTTTCAATTTTTTTGACTCCATAGCCCCCTCATGATTTTTCTACAATAGAGAAGCACTTATCAGCATCAGGAAAAGCTGTGTGGGCTTTGGACTGAATGCAGCAGACAGTGAGAGGATCTCCACCAGTGGCATATGCTAAGCGGCCAGTCAGACCAGAGGGGAGAAACGAAACAGAAAGTGCTGGATGAAGAGAAGGAGGAAAGCTGGCATTAGTGTGAGGCTGACCCAACTTGGACCGAGAGCTCTTCCTCTACCAAGCTTTCTTCTGTTTCATGTCTGGTCACAGGAGAATAAAGTGGATGAGATGAGATTGAGGCTCACTGAGCAATGGGAAATCTGAGATTGGTCTGCGCACATCTTCGAGATCCACACGGGAAGCAAACTTTGGACTCCCACACAAAAGTCAGTTGTTTTTGGGACCCATCCACCTCCCTATTCGCCTGACCTATAAGTGCACTTATGCTCCTTATATTATGTGGTTACCGACAGCATTATTAATTGATGCTGTCCTTCAGTGTTTCAGGCGCATGTGGCCAGTTCCCTCCAGCTGCATTCTCAAGTGACACTGTCTGTGCATGTTCCGTGGACACCGTCTACTGCCATCATCATAGCAAATAAATAAAGTAACAGTGTGGAAATCTCCATTCCATCGTCTGTCAAATCTCTGAGCTAATCTGCTATCCTGGCGGCTTGAGCTCCTGCTAACTAGCCCATGCTGTTAGTTCATTAACAGCTTACATTTGAGGGCAGATTGATAAGGATCCTTAAAGACATCAGCATGCCAATCAGATGCCATTGTCATTGCCCCACCTACTTGCAACAAAAAGTAGGTTTTGTGTGACAGTCACCATTCAGCCTGTTCTCACTCTGAACTCATCAAATACTTTTCTTCTGTCAGCACTCTTGGCATATGTGCGTGACACCAAAAGCCACCTGGAACATGGCTGGACAGCATCAGATGAGAATGCAATGAAATTTACATAGTGTGGCCTACAAATGATACATGGTAAGATGATGTATAATTGGTGTGTGCTCTCTTGGGCCACATAGCTGACACAGAGAGTGGTACAAAATTTGTGTTTTCCAGTTCCCTCTCTACGCAGGGCACAACATCTAACTCTTGCACGCAGTGTCAGACTTTCACAGACATGCACAACCAACAGACGTATCTGGCGGTAATTCAGAGGTAAAAATTGTCTGTTTGTCTGGTTTTTACAAAGACGTGTTGCCTCTCACATAATGAAAGTGTGTAAGTGTTTTGCCCCAAAAAATGACAGACTTATTATGCTTATTCACACCTATTCAATACATTCAGATGTTATTCCCATCTTTTTATTCTTCCTCTCAGGAGCAGACACATTTGTGACCTACTCAGCTTTAATAGTGACAGAAAGTTTTACTTTTCAAAGAGCCTGAGGTGTAAGGACACATGGAACAGGCACAGATACAAATACACGCACAGATGCACGCACACACAAACAGACAGAGCGCTGGTTCCACTTGACCTGTTATTGTGCCATTTTCCAGTCTTTGTAACGACTGTTCAGTCGAACACTCCTCTGCAATTTCCTCCTCTTTTTATACATCATATAATTAGGTCCAATTATTGTTAATAACTTTGGGCAGAAAGCCTTTGTTACCAAGGTCAGTATGGTCTGACAAAGCTTTAAAGCTGTCCTGCCCTCATCTTCCTCTCAGCACCATCCAGTTAATTATGTTCACCATGCACACACGTGCAGCTCTCTCTCTCTCTTCCATTGTCTTTCTGCCTCTACCTCTCTCATGCACACACACAAACACAGTGAAATCAGTAGGCATTTCAAAAGTCCTTTTCTACAAACTTATCATTTTGAAAGAATGCTTATTTGTTATATATAACCATGGCAGTGAATTACCAACAGAAAAACGAGTGTGTGATGTGTAACAAGTATGAGAAGCCATTGCACATTTGAGGATGCCGCTGTCTTCACATGTAAATGTAATGGATTCACTGCTAATAAACTCATTTTAATGTGGTGTGAAAATTGACTTTCTCTCTGGTTTCCCTGAGTCAGGTTGCACTTCAGAGATGAGGGTAAATATGTGTTTACCTGCAGTGAAATTGGAAACAGTCACTGAGGAAGATAGATGTTTTGGTGACTGTCTATGGCTTTTTTATAGACCTAAATAGTGGCATGAGGCATGAAAGCTCCAAGCTGCTTATCTGTCAGCACTGCTAAATTTGTGCTAAATTTAGGCTCTTATTTTGCAAGTTTTGGTTGGTGTTGGATGGTGGTGGCGTGTAGCTGCAGGTCATCATCAAGATGAGGAAATCAACTCATCAGTCTCTAAACTCTCCTCCTGCTGACTTCTAGCTAGCTGCTGGCTAGCCAGGTCAAAGTTTTCAAACATCGTTTACATAAGTAAACAGGGAGGCAAAGGGGGAGAAGAATGGGCACTAGCTGAAGTAGCATCCTGCGAGCCATTGTACAGGCATCAGTAATCGCCTTCTTTGTATCTCTCTGATTGTCTGAATCTAGCTAAATCCTGCACATCCAACACGTTCTTATCTCAGCTCTTCATATGGTGCCCCTCTGTCAGTGACCTTCTGCGTCTACTTCTGATGTTTTACGTATCCTTCTGTGTCAGCTGATTACGCTCCCGGAGGCTGTTACTGTGAACAAATGCACATGTTGGAATGATACAGTATGGTCCAATTAGGTTTAGGCAAAGAAGAAAAAAACACACATCCACTCAGGAAGTGAATTATGGACTCCAGCATGAAAGCCAGTTGTTTGTGGGACCCATCCATCTCCCTTCCTGCCCACCCTATAAGCGCACTCATGCTTTTTAATTGTGTGGTTACTGGGAGCGTTATCGTCTGATGCTTCGGTGCTTCATGTGCATTTGACCTGTTCTCAAGTGACGCTGCCTGTGTGCATTGCCTGTGGATGCAGGCGGCATCCAACAGCGTATATAACAACGCCACTGGTTCTGTCTGAGCGTGCTCTCATCTGAAGCTGCCCAGGCATGTTGCAGTTGGATGGGAACGGTGGCTCTTGGTGTCATGCTTATATGCCGAAAGTACTGACAGAGCGGCGATATTTGACGAGTAAGGAGTGAGAATTGGTCAGCAAAGAACCATTCAACCAGGCGGAAAAGGAGAGAAGAGGTGTGCTTTATGGTGATTAAGGACTGATGTGTTGGTGGGTATGTAAAGTGCTCCTGGTCCAGCTTTGGATAGCTGCCATAACATTTCCATGAGCAGAGACGAAATGTACAGCATGGCGCTGCCATGTTAAGGAATAGTGACTCTGCGGATCATCTTGTTGAGGTCAGGATTTGTGAACATTTATATCACTCCTCAAACAGAAACCACTGATTACCAGAATCAAGGGCAATTAAAAAGCAGCAGCCAACAATATAATAGAAAACACAAAAAGGACTGAATCATAGAGCACAAGTTGAGGATCTGATGGGAACATATTTCACTGAAATTTCACCATGTATTATTTCCATGTGACAATTAAATGATGGTTGATTATTTGATTGAATAACCAACAAAGAATGATGAGAAATCAAGGACCTAACCTGTTTTAGAAGATGGTGATTAAATCGAGGGGGATCAAAAAGGTGTCATGCAAAGAACTGCCTTACCCTCACTATGAAATATTAATTAAAGTTTGCATGAGTGGAAGAACTTGTCCTCACTCTAAGTTAAACTTTTCCACTGATCTCAGTGTCATTGAGAACATAGACTTTATACCCCATGGCATCACAAATGAAAGTTTTAGCACTCTGTTTTTTGGATTTGGGAGAGAGCTTTTTGGCTGTGGCTCAGAAGGGAGAGAAACACACTCTCATCCCAAGTCATCACATGTTGCCACTTTGCAGTGGACTTTCACATTTATACAATTCGCTCTAGGTATCCTTCTGTTAATTCCACCATGATGTCAACACAAGCACATGGTGGAATTACGATGCATGTAGTTATCTTTAGGGTAACACAAGCACACGGCAACCAACACTAGGACGTCAACAAATGCACATGCTGGTACAGATGATCAGGATTAATCAAAAGGGCACAAGGTAAGGTGTGGAAAAAAACCATCATATTCAGATGGGAAGCAAACACTGGACTCTTGCATGAAAGTCTGGGGTTGGTTTGACCCATCGACCCGCCCTGGGCACCTTTGTGCTGCCTATTTTATATCATTACCAACAGTGTTTCAACCTGATCAGTGTATCATTCAGACGCAACAGGCTCTGTTCAGCTGCATTCTTGTCTAACACCGACCGTCTGTATATCATGCTGCCATGGCAGGTGTGGCCTTCTGTCGGCATATAATAACCCTGTGAAAGGTTCTGTCTGGCCGCGTTCTCAGCTGATGCTGTCCAGCGGCATTTCATGCAGATTTGAAAGGTGGCATTTGGTGTCCAAATCTTACGATTAAAGAACTGTCACTGTCTTTGATGACTTTGGAATGAGAAAGGGCTGAGTAAAGCTGGTTTTCCACAAGTCAGATGTCTTTGGTTGAGACCTCGGCCCCTCCAGTCAACATGTCGAAGTATCATTGGGCAACATGCTCTTGATGGCTCTTCCATCAGTGTGTGTGTGTGTGTGTGTGTGTGTGTGTGTGTGTGTGAACTGGGAAGCTGTTTGCACCTTGTACGGTAGCCTCTG
Source organism: Plectropomus leopardus (assembly GCF_008729295.1). NCBI lineage: Eukaryota > Metazoa > Chordata > Actinopteri > Perciformes > Serranidae > Plectropomus > Plectropomus leopardus. The sequence goes on from NC_056466.1 coordinate 35,817,089, forward strand.
CCATCAGTGTATGAATGTGTGTTTAAATGGGTGAATGTGACCCGTAGTGTGAAAGTGCTCTGAGTGGTTGAACTACTACAAAAGAACTAAACAAGAGCAGGTCCATTAACCAACCATGCTAACTAAGTTTTTTGACTGTCTCAACATGTATGAATTCTTAAAATGGGCATAGTTTCCCTTTAATGTTGTTGTAGCTTGAATATTAATTTTAACCTAAGAACTAATTTTCAGTAGGATTAACAAAACAATGACGTGCCCCTCTGAAATCAGAGTGCCCTGTTTCAGACTCCGACCACTGCTTCACTGAGCTGCTTAATGTGGTTTCATTACCATTTTATTAAAATTGCGGATCGCAGCTTTCAACAGAGGGCCTCTAAGACCTTGAGATTGAGTGGCAGCAAGGATGATTAACACAGCTATGGAGATGGTGGAAGGAGACCTACACATGGATACACCCAGGCTCCCTGCTATGGATCAAGACTATATATGCTCAAATGTTCTTGAAGGATTTACATCCTATAATTGTGACTGCAGCGACGAGTTAGCAGGGTACATGACAGCAGTATTGGTAGACTCACTTAAAACAAAGTAAAGAGATGTAGCTTTTGTCAATGTTTTGCTGTGGCAGTTTTACAAAAATCAATGAGCAAAACTAAACATCGACAAAAAAACACACAGCAATAGTGACAAAAATATGTTCCACCTTATATTCTCAGTGTTCCTAATATTTTTATGATTCTGAGGGATATGACTGCCATTATGGTAACTTTTCATGAAGTCCTAAAACCAACAGTGGACTGATCTTACTACATATACTACCATGTTTTGTTTGTTTTTTTGTTTTGCCAAACTCACACACACACACACACACACACACACACACACAAATTCCTCTTTAAAAAAGAAAATAAATCATTGAAATTGTTGTGTTTGCATGGGTGGCAGGCAAAAGTACAATCTGTAGTTTGAGCAGCAGCCCCAGAGCCAGGTCAAAAATACCAGATGGTGAGTTTTAACCTGGGAGATGAGCAGGGAGAGGAGATCTGGGCTCTGGTAGGATGGAGGGAAGTTTACCACAGTTCATTTACAGATACGTACTATCCACATTGTTTGATACAAAGCTAGCTGAAAACTGGTGAAGTAATCCTTTAAGAAGGTTATGACTAACATCAACATATTGATTGCACCACAAGAAGTAAAAACAATCTGGATTACTGCTATATGCCATTCAGAGATGGCTACAGACCCCAATTTAGTTAGAGCAACAATGCGGCTATCTTGTTGGGATCAAAGTATGTAAACAAACAACAATACATATCCCCAATGAACAGGGAGGTCAGGAAATTTAAGATGTAAAACAATAAAAGAAACTGTACCCCGGACTACAGTTAATTCATTCCACAACCAGAAACGATGGATTACCAGAATCATCTGGGATGCCATAAACAAATGCACTGAAGCTTACAAATGAGGACCGCAGTCTGGAAATATAGGCAATTATAAATCAGCAGCTTACAATGTAAGAAGAGCAGTAAAAGAGGCAAAATGGACGATAGGAAGACAGTGGAACTACAATTCTAGGAAGGCAATTCCAGAAGCAGTTACATTTTTGTTTTGTTTATGACAACACAAATAAAATGAAAAAGATCAATCCACTGTTGGTTTTAGGAGTTCATAAAAAGTTACAATAATGGCAGCCATATCCCTCAGAATCATACAAATATTAGGAACATTGTGACAACCCCACACTCTGAAAATAGAGTTAGAACATATTTTTGTCTCTATGGCTGCATGTTGTTTTGTTGATGTAAAACTGCCACAGCAAAATACTGACAAAAGGAAGTAAGTGAGCTTAACAATTTAAACATTCGCTTTGAGGCCATCGATAGTAAGAAAGTAAAAACACCTGAACCAGAGGTTAATGGATGGCTGGGTTCACCTTTTATACCAGTCTACCTTTTCTGAGCATGATGTCTGGAGGGCTTGAATGCACGTGAAAACCAAGAAAGTGGCAGGACCAGATGGTATCAGTGGACGGGTCTTCAAAATATATGATCACTTAAGTGCTGGAGTTCACAATGATATTCAACCAGACACTGACTCAGTCTGTCATATTCAGGTGCTTTGAGAAGTCCACCATCATTCCTATGCCCAAGAAAACTAAACCAACCTGCCCGAAGGACTACCGCCCAGTGGCACTCACCTCTGTAGTGATGAAGTGGGCGCAATGACTGATTACAGATTACATCATCTCCTCACTAACTAGTACACTGGACCCACTACAGTTTGCCGACTGTCCCCACAGATCTACAGAAGACGCCACAGCACGCATCCTTCACACCACCCTATCTCACCTGGACACACCATTTCAGTGTTAAACACCATAGCTCCCTCCAGGCTGGTCACAAAATTCAAGGAGCTGCGATTGAACAGCTCACTGTGCATGTGGATCCTTGACTCCCTTACAGGCAGACCGTAGGTGGTGAGCGTAGGCGGACACACTTCTCAGACCCTCATCCCGAACACCGGAGCACCCCAGGGCTGTGTTCTGAGTCCCCTGCTATACTCCTTGTACACATATGACTGTTTAGCCACTTGAGACTCCAGACACAGATAGTAATGAAGAGGCCTACCTGAAACAAGGAGAGGACCAGACCCGCTGGTGTTAGAACAACAACCTAAGGTGCATCTCGAGTCTCTTAAATTGCATCCATGCTTCCTTCACTTGCGTCTTTTCCTTGAGTGGAAGTCCCTTACACCGGGGATGCATGGAGAGACACAAGGAAACCACAAAAGGAGAGAGGAAATGAGGAATCATATGTAATGAGACACGAGAAGTTGTTTCCTCTGAAAGCACAGTTTGCTTTGTTTTGATACTCACACATAACAGCAGAAAAGTCACAAACCTTTTCAAACTCTGCATGTGTGGTCTGTTACAGAAGAAATATAGAAGAGGCATTTTTCTGTTGCTGCACTAACGGTGGAACATGTCTACATTGCATGCTGCCAGCTCATTAATTAGGTCATTATATGATGGCTTCTGAAAGAGTTCTGAAATGGTAACAGCAAGACCATGTATGTTCCTGTTACCTAGTGAACACAGATATGTTTTGGTAGGCTTAAGTTTCAATAAACTCTGCTCAGCAGAGGCACATGACTGTATTAAAAACTGAAATAATAATAATAACCTAAATCGAGCTTGTGCTGCTGCTGCCGTGTTCTGTGAACCAGCAGTGGTGCAGCTCAGCCCTTAACTCAAAGAGGGCCTTAACTGAGAGATTTAATGAAATGCTCATTATTATGACTAATGATGATCATATTGGGCTGTTTTGGTGCATCCTCCAGCATGCTTTACACAAAGATATGATTGATATGATTTAGGCTATTCATTACTGCATCTAAATGGGACTGACCTGGTTAAATAAAGGCTAAATAATTTATTATTTTTTTTAATCTAAAGACTATTTATTGATTTCCTTAAAGTAAATCAGCTGTTTTCGCTAATGTTACCGTGATGTCAACAAATAGACATGATGGGATGATGCAGTATGATCCTTATGTTAACACAATATAAGCACATGGCAACCAATGTAGACTGTCACAATGATTAGGATTAGGCAGCAAAGTCACAGGATGGTTGGGTATAGGCAAAAGAGGCACCTGTTAAGGTGTAAAAGAAGAAAACACAAATCCACACCAAAATTTACATAGTGGCCAAAAGTGGAATTACACCGTTTGAGTCGGTCACATAATGACACTGGCCCAAAAATACTTTTCTCTATTGACTAACATGGGGAAAGAGACGTCTGTAAATCAGTAAATGATTTTGTTAAGCATCAAAACCACTGCGTAATGTCTTCTATCTCTATCTAGATGTAAACCATCCAGTTTGATATAATTTGGAAAGTCTAAAAGAACCGCAACTTTAAATTTTTTAGACCGCCATGCAAGCTAGCCGAGGCACTAATTCATAAGTCCGTCGCTCCGCTGGTGGAAGTTATGCACTGAGCTGCACTCAGTTGCGCTAGGCTGTGTTCGGCTGCTGTTAATCTCTACTACGTGTGTATGGCCCAGTAGATCCAGCTATTTACACATTTCTAAACCTGGAAAAAGAGCTTTTTTTGCCTCATGTGCAACTGAGCAGTTCTCATAGGAATGAACGAGGCCCAGCCCCCATGACTGTATCCTGACTTTCTTATAATACATCCATGATCCACAAGGGAAGCGAACTCCAGACTCCCACAGTTACCCGTCCCTTATCTGTGGAACCCATCAGCCTTCCATCCCACCCACCCAATGAGCACACTTACGCACCTTATATCATGTTGTTACCAACAGCATTATTAGCTGACACTGTCCTTCAGCGTTTCATGCACACATGACTGGTTCTGTCTGGCTGTGTTCTCAAGTGACGCCACCAGTGCGTCTATCAGGCGACTTCAGCAGGTGACATTTGGCAGTTTGCTGGTGCACAGTCACACCTCAGCCAGTTCTCACTGTCCACCGGAAATCCAAGAGCAAATATGCTTTTGTGCCTAAACACAACATCACAGTAGCAGCATCTCGGGTTGTAGACAACAGATGCAGAAGGATACCCAACCAGTAATATGTAGATGCAGAAGTCCTGCCAAGGGACTACGGATGTAAATTAGCAGTCATGCTAATTCCGGCAAATTGACATTCGTATTTTGTACTGATGTTCATTAATATGCTATATCCCTTTTAAATAATTAAATAAATAAACAAAGCTGCAGCATGTGGCAAGTGAAAACGAGAATGTGTTTGGATGACATTTTGACATTTTTGTTTTGCTCTGCTTGAGTCTAATCTGTATGTGTTGCCCCAAAGAGTGCACGTCTCAATGTTGTTCCAAACGGTGGGACCATCTTGTGAGGACAACCAGAAGAAAAACTTGGCCTGGGATAACATTTCCACCAAACTGATAAAATGTCCAAATGTGTAGAAATCCTTAATAATTTTAATGTTTCCCTTGTCATGTTTACTGGAGCACCTGCCTGGAATCAAAGCCACAGACTGTGGTGGTAGCAGCCACTTCTAAAAACATTTTACCTTTTGGTGGAACGCTCTTACAGGCAGGCGGTTGCCAGGGCAGTTACCATGGTGGTGTGAAAGCCCCCTTATGTTTTATGTCACATGAAGGGCTGACGCTGTTGTGTTACATGTCACGCCTGTCACGGCTCTTTTGTTTCTGCAAAGCCACAATGCAATGTTTAATCAGACACGGGAGTGGAATGATGCTGCTGTCATTTAATCATTTAATTCGTAATTTTATCTGTGTAAAACTGCAAAGGATACATAATGAAGGGAC